>NC_136261.1:37047854-37142854 GCF_964187855.1 Myxine glutinosa
ACATGACTGATGGCATCATCATTTTCAATAAAACTTACTCATGGGCAGTTGGTCATATCTGTAAATATTGTTTTGGATCTGTTAAGCAGCTCTGGAGACATATATTTTCAATTTTTTCCCTTCAATCAAAGATGGCCACCATACCATGTCACTGATGACATCATAGTTTGCAAAAAAAATCCTCATGTTTAGTCATTCATTAGTATGAAGTGTTCTGATTGATCCATTGAGTGGTTCTGGAGATATGGATTTTAAAATGTTTTTTTATTTAAATTCAAGATGGCCACTAAGCCACATGACTTGGGATGTCATAGTTCAGAAACATTTTTCCTCATGGGTAATGGTTCATACAGATTAAATTTTGTATTGATCCGTTCAGTAGTTCTAGAGAAAAAGATGTTTAAAGGTTTTCCTTAAATCCAAGATGGCCATCATATCACGTTACTGGCGGTCAAAGTTTACAAATATTTTTCCCACATCAGTAGTTGATCATTTGTGTGACTTTTGCATTGATCCATTAAGATTAAGAGATACTCCAGAAAAGATTATTTAATTTTGCTTAAATTCAGAATGGCAGCCAAACCACGTGACTGATGATGTCATATTGTGCAAATATTTTCACACATTTAAACATGCGTTTCAAGTTTCGTATCAGTGGGATAAGTGGTTCTGGAGAAGTGGATTTTTAAAGTTTTATTTTTAAATCCAATTTGGCCACCAAATTCTTCTCTCCCCATGGCAAGGCAATAATATATGCAAAATGTCACGCTGATCTGTTCAGCGGTTCTGGAGTAGAAGCCGTTTAAAGTATATGATGTAATAGGCAATGGCAGCCAATGTAAGTCAAAATTGCAAAAGCACAATTCATGATGCACTAAGTTACATTGGTATCTATAATGAGTTAAAGTTTCGTAGAGCTAGCTATCAAGTTTCATCAAAATAATGTGTGTAGTTTCAGAGGAAAAAGCAAATTCCTATTTTAGGAGGGGGGGGGGGGGGGGTCAAACCTGGATGCACTTTCACCCCTGGTAGACCCCGATTTTTTTGAATGCCGTATACAAACTTTAGCCACAACACAACAAATATAATTTGTGCCAAGTTTGGTCACAATTCCATCAGCAGTTTCGGAGAAGTTGCAAGTGTTTACGGACAGTTGGACTGACAGATGGATGACACGCCATCCCATAAGATCCCCGGAATTTTCCAGGCGAGATAAAAATTAGAAGGAGGATGTTAGTCTCTCGTATATGGATATTGATAGTTTTATACTGAAGATAAAAACTGAAGATATTTACGATTACATGAGTAAGGATGAATGGCTTTATGACACAATCAATTACGAGGAGGAAAGCGCTCTACACACTACGATGAATAAATTGGTGATTGCGAAGTTCAAGGATCAGTTTGAGTGAAAAGGTTGAGTTTATTGGATTGAGAGTGAAGGCATATGCTTACAAGTATTTAGCAAATGATGTTTTATCGTGCGACAAGAGATTGAAAGAGGTTAATAAAAGTGTGATAAAAGAGACAATAGACTTTTCCCATTGTAATGAATGTTTAAATAAGCAAAAGGAGGTCTATAGAAAGATGAACACTATTCGGAGTTACGCCCATCAACTTTATGATAAATAAGATAAATGATAAATGAGAAGGCATTAGGAGCTTTTGATGATAACAAATGTATTAGTAGTAATGGAATTGCTGCGCTCCCTTACGGATATAAGAATTTAGTGTTAAGAATTAAGAGCTGAGATTTAAGGCGTTAAATTTGGGGTTCTGGGATTTTTACAGTCTATCGACACCTTTTTCAAAGGCCCTTTTAATATACTATATAAGAGCCGTTGGTCTGTGTGTGTTGCCATTTTTCTCAGAGATGGCTGAACGGATTTTAGTCAAACTTTCAGAGGTTCATCAGTGAGTGCCTGGGAGCGTTTTAGGCAAAAATAATTATATTTTAAAAAAGAAATCGTTTTTTTGGATTTAGGAAAAAAAAAAAAAAAAAAAACGCTCGATACTGCCTAAACCTTTTTGATTACTGACAGTTATATACAAGTACACATTCGCAGAAACAAATACAAAACAATCACCAAACATTTGAACACAAGTAATTAATCGAACAATACCAGAAGCGGTCAAACTTGGTGGTAAGGCTTCTTTTTCTTCTTCCTGCACGTCATCACACTTAATTCAGAAACGTAATCAACGGTGCATTCAGCAGCATATATTCAACGAAAAGGTAAAATGATGATTTGATATTTGTGATGGGTTCAGATTTGGATGCGATTGCTTTTCCATTATATTTGCCCTCATTTCAAATATGTTAAAGTTTCTTTATTGCTTGAGCAACTCCAGCTATAAATGTTTTATACTTTACTCAGGGTACAAATACAAATACAACTTTGTCTGGGATGGGTAACTCTAAAAAAAAACTCAAAAAATATCAAATCTCTCAAATAGGCAATGTGGCTGTGACCTCATGTGGGGGTGTGGGGCACCGGGGGAGGGGCGTAAATTATCTATGTAAATATGTACCGTGCAGCACCACCTGCTGATGGTGGCAGAGGGTATTAAAATTTCCTTTTTTACCTGGGCGACACTAAGGTTAAAGCACTCTTTGCACGGGTAAATTTTTCCTCTTTCCCTCCCTCGGCCTGTCAAAGCCACCCACCCTCCCACCCAAAATAATGTATGTATATATATATATATATATATATATATATATATATATATATATATATATATATATATATATATATCTCTTTCCCCTCCCCCTCATATCACCAAATACAAAGGCATGTTACGAGATCTTGCATGGGTACGATTGCTCCAGAAAGGAGATGGTGTTTCTCGGTTAATGGCGGCATGATTAGAAAAGTTTGTGGGTTTTTGTCAGTTACGGACAATGTACAGCAAGTCTCAGGAAGTCATAACCATTTTTGTTTGCAGATGGTGTATACTGTATAGTATTAGGAGTAGTAGGCGTAGTAAGAGTAGTAAGAGTAGTAGTACTTTTGTTGGAAAGACAATCAAGGTTTGCGCTCAGGACTCAGAACTACAACGACACTCTGAGACGTCGCGACGTCGACCGCTATGCCTTCGGCCACATTATTACATCACACATGTACCGATTTTGATAAACAGTCAGCTGTTCTCAAGTATCACATCTTAACGTGACATGACCCCTGACCACTGACCTTTGCTGCCAAAATCTCATCACAATATATACTTACACCAAGTTTAGTAAAAGTCCCATCACTGGTTCACAAGTTAACGCAGTAACAGAATTTTTACCGAATGGGAGCTCTGACCTTTGACCTGTTGACCCTATAATCTAATAAGTTCATCTTTACATCATCATACACAAGCCGAAAGCACCTGGCGTTGCCCGGGTTCTTTTTGAATGAATTTACTACTAAAATTCAGCTTTTACTCGCGGCCGTAGAAGAACGACTACTATAATTCAGCTCAGCTTTTTATTGCGAAATGGGCCCAGCCTGGCCGAGGCGGCCTCGACCGGCCTCACCACCTAGCCTATAACCTTCCCGGGGCCCTTCCCGACATTTTTTTGTTTCAGAGGTTTCTTCTTATCTTTCACCGTTCAGGAGATTAGCGCATGCAGACAAACAAACAAACAAAAACTTTCTTTTATATCATTAAATACATAATTGTACTAAGTTTGACTTTGTTCCCTTCAGCCGTTCTTAAGTTGTCGCAGTAACAAAATAATTTTTACTTTTAAACATTACCTCTGACCTTTGACCTCTTGCCCTCAAAATCGAATGAGTTCATCTTTACATCATTATACGAGGTGTGTTCAAAAAGTATCCGACCTTTGTTCATAAAAAATACTCGTATCCAGATAAAAAAATTTTTATAATAATCTCGTTCAAAGTAGTCCCCTTGGGCTGCCACACACTTCTCCCAACGGTTCTGCCACTGTCGGATGCAGCGCTGGAACGCCTCTTTTGGGATGGTGCGCAGCTGGTCCGTCGCATTCCGCATGATGTCTTCTCTGGAGTCGAAGAAGACGGTCAGCATGACTGACATTGCTGCGGACCTGCCTTGCTTTTTTTGGCCTCGGGTATGTTGGATGCTTCCAATGTGATGACTGCAACTTGGTTTCTGGGTCGTACCCATAAACCCAGGACTCATCGCCAGTGATCACTGTGTTGAGGAAGCTGGGATCGCTGTTCACAGTCTCCAGCATGTCCTGTGCGATCTCCAAACGGAGTTGCTTCTGCTCAATCGTTAGCAACTTTGGTACGAACTTCGCTGAGATTCTCCTGAAGCCCAAGTCATCCTTCATAATGGAATGAACGGTGTTGAATCTTGTGGATCGTTTCCACTTGGGAATCGCCAAGCTTTACACAGAATTTGATGCAGTAGCGTTGTTCAAGTTTTTCCGTCATTTTGTCAAAAACGAAAATCCAACGGCGCTCAATTACACTTCCTCACTCATCGGCGGTCTGCCGTCGAATGACAGCTTCTGCAGGTGGGAAAAAATTCACGCGTGCACATTAGGATCGCCTACATACGTGCACCAATCAACGCCTCCCTAGCTTCTTTTTTTTTACGCATGAAAAATAAAGGTCGGATACTTTTTGAACACACCTCGTACATGCTTGTATCAAGTTTGACTTGGATCCCTTCATGCGTTCTTAAGTTATCTTGGGGACGAAAACCTATCACGGACATGGATGGACGGACGCATGCACGGACGGATGCACTGACAGCCGGATGGACAACCTGAAAACATAATACCTCCAGCGATTTTGTCGGCGGAGCCATCAAAAGAGTAGGATCAAGAACAGAACCCTGAGGAACACCATAAGTTACAGAGAAAATAGTGGATGACCATGAAGGACCACCTTCAACTTTCGGTGAGAAAGGAAAGCAGAAATTACGGACAAAATTCCACCCGACACACCATACGACAGAAGCTTGCACAGTAGTCCCTTATGCCACACCTTATCAAAGGTATTTGAAATATTGAAAGCTACTAAACGGGTTTCACCCCAAAAATCTATGGCCCTGTTAAAATGATCAGTAATTAGGGAAAGCAAGTTGTCCATCGACCTGGAATGGCGAAAGTCACGCTGACAGTCAGCAAGAAGTTCATTGTCCTCAAAGTGACAAGAAGCTTATGATTGATAAGGCATTCAAATGTTTTACAAATCACAGGAAGAAAACTAATGGGACTGTAATTAGAAGCCAGACAACGCTTACCGACTCCCAAGCAGGGACAACGGAAGCCACTTTCCATTATGAGGGAAACACTGAATCGTCCAAGCACATGTTATATACGAGTAAATTGGCAAGAATTGGTGCAAGTAAAGAAATCCCATCAGGACCAGTTGCTGTTTGAGGCATCAAAAGAATAAATTAATAATCCTGTCAACATTCTTAGGGGTGCCAATGGGGACATAAATGACCTTATCTGTACGAGATTGAAAAACAGGAAGAGATGTCCGTCATCATCAAGTGAGGAGGCCAGAGCCGGGGACGTGGGGGGAGCAACAGGGCCGAGGACGCAGGGGGCGCAACAGGGCCGAGGACGCGGGGGGAGGCAACAGAGCCGGGAAGGTAAGGAGGCGCAACAGAGCTGGGGACGTGGGGGGCGGCAACAGAGCCGGGGACGTGGGGGGCGGCAACAGAGCCGGGGACGTGGGGGCGGCAACAGAGCCGGGACGTGGGGGCGGCAACAGAGCCGGGGACGTGGGGGGGGGGGGCAACAGAAACCGGGACGTGGGGGGGGGGGTCAACAGAGCCGGGGACGTGGGGGGGGCAACAGAGCCGGGGGGGGCAACAGAGCCGGGGACGTGGGGGGGCAACAGAGCCGGGGACGTGGGGGGGGGGCAACAGAGCCGGGGACGTGGGGGGCAACAGAGCCGGGACGTGGGGGGGGCAACAGAGCCAGGGAACGTGGGGGGGCAACAGAGCCGGGGGGGCAACAGAGCCGGGGACGTGGGGGGGGGCAACAGAGCCGGGGGCGCGGGAGGGGCGACAGAGCCGGGGCGCGGGAGGGGCTACAGAGCCGGGGCGCGGGAGGGGCGACAGAGCCGGGGCGCGGGAGGGGCGACAGAGCCGGGGCGCGGGAGGGGCGACAGAGCCGGGCGCGGGAGGGGCGACAGAGCCGGGGCGCGGGAGGGGCGACAGAGCCGGGGCGCGGGAGGGGCGACAGAGCCGGGGCGCGGGAGGGGCGACAGAGCCGGGGCGCGGGAGGGGCGACAGAGCCGGGGCGCGGGAGGGGCGACAGAGCCGGGGCGCGGGAGGGGCGACAGAGCCGGGGCGCGGGAGGGGCGACAGAGCCGGGGCGCGGGAGGGGCGACAGAGCCGGGCGCGGGAGGGGCGACAGAGCCGGGGCGCGGGAGGGGCGACAGAGCCGGGACGCGGGAGGGGCGACCGAGCCGGGACGCGGGAGGGGTGACAGAGCCCGGATGCGGGAGGGGCGACAGAGCCCGGATGCGGGGAAGGGGGGGGGAAACAGAACTGGGATGCGGAGGAAGGAGTATAACTAAGCTGGGGATGCGGGTGAAGAGGGATAACTGGTCTGGGGATGCGGGGAAGGGGGATATCGGATAACAGAGCTGTGATGCGGGGAAGAGGGATAACTGAGCTGGGGATACGGGTAAAGGGGGGTAACAGAACTGGGATGCGGGGGAAGAGGGATAACTGAGCTGGGGATACGGGTAAAGGGGGGGCAACAGAGCTGGGATGCGGGTAAGAGGGATAACTGAGCTGGGGATGGGGGTAACAGAGCTGGGATGCGGGGGAAGAGGGATAACTGAGCTGGGGATACGGGTAAAGGGGGATAACAGAGCTGGGATGCGGGGGAAGGGGGAAAACTTAGTTGGGGATGCGGGATAACTGATTTGGGGATACGGGGGAAGGGGGAGGTAACTGAGCTGGGGTGCATTTGTTTTGTTTGTGAATAAGGAAGCCGAGAGGAAAGGAAGCAATTGTTCAGACGTGCAGAGCCAATGATATTCCGATCACACAATGTCAATGGGGAAGTTGAGTCCAGCCGATGTCATTAGATAAAGACAAGTTCGAACGGAGAAAGAGACCGAAACAGCCACGAGGCAGATATGTGAGAATCAGGTCGAGGCCCCAATGGAGACAATGAACCCGGACGAGCTTAAACGGAACAGCCATCGCAGACCCCGCCATCCCCTCTGCGATAATAACGACCCCCGTGGGATTTCTCCCTCCCCCAAACCCCAACCAAACCTCAATGTCAAACGCGGGTAGTGCGAAGACTGCGCGAAATGTCCAGCAGAAGTGAGCAATGCCGGGCACGGAGCGGCTTGAGCGGAGATCTTGTAATCCGTCCATGGCGCCGGGACGTCCCCGCCCCCGACCTTGTTATCCACAAACCCGCACTCGGTCCTCGGTGCCCGATCTCTCTTTCCCCCTCGATCCACCCCACTCCCGGTATTCCACCGTCAACGCCAACGCAAGCAACGCCGGTTAAAGCTCTGCCAACGTTCAAAGCTCAACCAACGGTTAAAGCTCAACGGCCGGTTAAAGCTCAACCGCCGGTTTCCCGGCAGTTGGCTGGAGGGCGGGATCGCACTAATATGCTTCCTGAAAGAGGGGGGACTTATCAACCTCTATCACGAATTCAAATCTTTTTACAAACAAAATATGTCATTTATTTATATATTATTACACTACTATTTTATATATTTTGAAAGGAAATATAAGTTTCTGAAACAAATATAACGTTTTAAACGTTGGGGGATTTAAATATTGTCGTCGTCCCCCCCCTATCCAGCTTCACTGAGCAATGTGCGCTCGTCCAAAACCTGTGACGTCACAGCAACGTGAGAACGAGGAAATTCCGATTTGTATTTGTAAAAACTATCCAAACTTTCTCATCAAAACAAGCTCCGAATCTGCAAATCGTAACGCCATTTGTAACACAATGTTTTTAGTGCAGTTTAACACGAGATAAGCATAATTATTTAATTATTGACGCATCCCAATGGATTATTTAAAAGCAATTGAATATTATCCTCCCGATAATACATTGTGGGGAATTTCTCCCTTTCCTGTGAAAGTGTGTGACGTCATTATTACACCCATTACACACGACATTCGCTGTGCACGTCTCGTATTTCTTATTACGTACGCAGCAAATATGGCTCATTTTTTACCCTTTTCTTCACTGTGCGTTGCATTGTTGCTCTTCCCTGTTTTTTTTTCAGATACAGGTCGAGGCTCATGGAAACACGTACCGAGAAAATGTGGCAGGCTTAAACACTGCCTTGACATCCGAAGGGATGGCCTGCCAGTCGAGGGGGACGGGGTCACAAACACACGCGCACTTGACCCTTTGACCCTTTGACCATTTGACCCTTTGACCCTTTGTTATTCTTCTCTTCCATGAATCTCGACAGTTCTTTTTCAAGTTCGAGAATACTAGGGTGGCAGGAACTCAATGGGGTTGGGATTCAGCAAAAGTAAGCGAACTTAGGAGTGTTGTTGTTGTTGTTGTTGTTGTTGTAGCAGTAGTGCAATTGTGCCAAAGTTCGAACCCAGGTGTTATGCGGATTCTGTCCACTGCGCGGCAGTTATTAGAACTCAGACAGACAGCGCTCCGATCATTCCTGTGACATTTATCGTGTGTAATGTTGTGCATACTTAGATGGTGCGTGTCATTCCTTCGTTCCAGGCTTGCTTGTGCTAGTTGCAAATCCATTACGGATTCCTATGAATGCTGAATATTGATATGTTGCTTGTTGGTTTTCTTACAGGTATTGCTAGAGATCGATTCAGAATTAAACTCACAATCTGAGACAATGTTGTAACTCTGGTTTTTACAACAGTTGTAGTTGTAGTAGTAGTAGTAGTAGTAGGAGTAGTAGTAGTAGTAGTAGTAGGAGTAATAATGGTAGTAGGAGTAACAGTGGTAGTAGTAGGAGTAGTAGTAGGAGTAATAGTAGTAGTAGTAGTAGTAGGAGTAATAATGGTAGTAGGGGTCATAGTGGTAGTAGTAGGAGTAGTAGTAGTAGTAGTAGTAGTAGTAGTAGTAGTAGTAGTAGTAGTAGTAGTATAGCCACAGACAGTTCTCTCGAACAAGCCTGCGTCATGGAGACAGCCGATCGATCTCGCAGGAGCGACCCAGAGATCCCCCACATCCAGGATTGTGTACCCCCAAATTCACAAAGTCAGGGCCATGACAGAGTTAGAGATGGACTGAGAAAGAGGGAGGAAAAACACAGACACAAGAGGGAAAGGGTATGTCCAAAGGGACCAATCGACACTTTGATCGTGACCTCGATGCCTTGACGAATCCGGGCAGCGGGGAAGAATTGGGAAGATTTAGCCCCAGACTTACGTTGGGGGGTACAACCACTGCGAATTGGCAAGCCTGATAGTTGAAGGACTTAGGAGTAGGGGCAGACTGTGGAAGAGATCATGAGGAAGGCCTATATGGTGATTGACTGGAGGAAAGAGAAGATGGGATGAGTGAAACTAGAAGAGCAAGCGGTACAGGTAGCTGGATACCTGAAATGACACCAACCCGAACTGTGCTTGGTGAGAAGCAGACCCTGAAACTTGACCTATTGCTAACAAATGTCAACCACTCAAAGAGCCTCGCATCTACCCACCTCTACTGATCAAGATGGCGAATGGCTACCACCAGCTCAGACTCAAATGCTGCTTCGGACGAAGGCTTTGTACACATCTTTGGGCTGTAGATGTATTTGAACAGACTTGACTCTGCAAAGAATACCAATGTGTCGACCAGCCTGAGAAGGCAGATTGTAAATATGGTCTGTCTGAGACAAGTTGTGACGTCTTTGCTCTAGTGAGTGAAGCCGATGGGCTCCCGAGATTACGCCTCTCCCAGAGATTGCCAAAAAAAAAGGTATAGACAGGAGGATTCACCAGACAATTTCCATGGATAGGTAGCGTAAGAGTGTGGGAATCTCCAGTAGTGAAAGACATCTTCAAGGCCTTTGACCCTTGAGTTCATTTTTCCAGGTCTGCAAGCCAGTCAAGCTGAGGGAACTTGTTTCTCTTATATGATTGGGTGGGATGAATGTCCTTAAAATGAGTACTGAGGTTATTTTTTCAGCGAAACAGAAGGGTCGTTGATATAGACGAACAATAAGATTGGTCCCAGTATGCTCCCCTTGCAAAACACAGGAGATCCAGTAACATCCAAACTCGAGTGACTCACAAAGAAAACCTAATAAGTGTTCCAAAGAACCCTGAATACCATTGACTGGCAGGTTTGAAATGGAGGATCCGTGCCCGAGAGTATTGAAGGTATGAGAGATGTCTAGTGAGATGGCCCTGATCACTTCTCCCATAGTCTTCCCTCATCCTCATTTTCTCAATTTAGCCCATCGCGTTGCATACGTACCATACTTTATAAATACACAAGCAGGAGTACCTGGCGTTGCCAGGGTTTGGGGGAGGCGGGGGGGGGGGGGGTGAAAAAGAGGGAGGGGGTGAGGAAAAGAGTGGGGGTCGTGGAAGGGGGAGATTTGAGGGGAAAGATATTGTTACAGATACGACTTTGATGGTATGGTGGGCCGAGCGGGATGGCCGCCGTATCCGTACAAGTTACCCGATTGTGCCCGAATGTTAACTAATCGCGCTACGCTGGCTCAATAGGAAAGAGAAGACACCCGGCTGGGTTACAATCACACAATACGACACCAGGGGTTCAGTTCTCAAGACCTCCGGAGGAGGTTATATTAAGGCGGAAAAGGTTAGATTACAGGGACAAGAGGGAAACATAGGAAGGTGGGCACTTAAACACACTCTTATATTAACCCTAGACAGACCACAGATAAACGGGACAAGGCTCACTCACACGGGGTTTGATGGCCAGGAAAGCGGCAGTCGATGGCTCAGGTGCACCTGGCTCAGGGACAGAATCACGTACGGTGGTGTCCAGCAGATGCGGGGAGGTCGCTCAGCGCTCGTGGGTCGCGACTTTGGTGGAGATGCCGGGGAGGTCGCTCAGCGCTCGGGAGGGTGGCGTCTTGTCCTTCCAAGCTCGGGGCGCATCTGACGTCACGTCCGGCGCGGGGCCGCGTATATCCGGCGGGGAGTCACGCCCTCGCTCGTTAGCTCCGCCCCATATGGCATCGGCCCATGGCTTCTCATTGGGTGCGGGGGTTACCGGCTCCGCCCTTGACGAGGGGCCGACAGGGAGCCCCCTTCTGGGTAACCCCGTCGAGCACATGTTCAATGGCGGCCAACCGAGCCGGAGTGAGGACGCAAAGCCGCTGTTGTTGTGGTTGTTGTTGGAGCTTGAGATGATGGGAAGAGATGCGGGGAGGTATGGGAAGGTCCTAAACTCCTACTGGTGCCATATCATCACATTCTGGTGCAACGAAGAGTCATAATTAATGGAAACAAGTCCTTAACTGACATAGATTAAGAATAACTAGCAAGATGTCCTATAATGGTCTACGTGTGGTGCGGGGGACCTGGGCACGACATTTAATGGGGGAATGAAGGGGAAGATCGGCTCTAATGGGTGTTGTTTACAGACAATGGGACTAGGGAATGGGGTAAGGGGAGAGTTGGGGAGTATCGGAGAAGATAGGGGAATATTTACAAGCGGATATGGAGGTCAAATTCCATATTCGCAACATTGCACCCTTCTCTACCCTCGGGGCGTCCCGACCCGATAAATTTTTACCTACTTTAGTGTGGCACGCAATGTAGTTCCCTCTACTATTAACTCTACCCTGAGTGCGACAGTTTTACAGATATTCACAAATGAGTAAATATGTCCCCCTGCGACGTTGCACCCTTCTCCTCTCAGAAACACACCCACAGGATAACCGAATCCGGAAAGAATTCTCAAACTAAACATACAGCCGGTAGGGAGCATTATTTACAAGACTACGCTGCTATTTACACTACGATCCAGGACCTGTCTTTGGAGGAACACATGCAGATGTTATGCATAGAGAGAGCGCGCTTGCCAACATCGATACACCAACCCACGAGTGCTCTGTGGCCGACGGCCTTTAATAACGTGCAGAGCACCCTTTCCGAGCATCAACAGCACCACCCCACCACCAATCGGTGCAGTCACCATTGTTCAATGAAATAAAAATAAATTCGACAACCCCTAACCCTGCAGGTGTCTCTTGCTCTTCTTGTGGTGCACTTGGTGTTTAACTAAAAGTGGTTCACCTGTATGGCATAGGTGCCACGTTGACCCATAGGTCCATCCCCGGGTGGTGCTTGGCCGCAAAAGAACTGCGGTCCATTGTGGGTGGCCACAAACATTGCGGTCCATATGGTGTATCGATCCAGGCAGCAAGCAGCGAAAGTGCAGGCCCACAACTGCGGATCCAGCACCTCTCTCTCCTCTCTCTCTGCCCCAAAACCAGATCCTCGGAGGTGGGAGACAAAAGAAGCAGACAAGTGAGTAAGGTGGTAAGGGCGCAAAAGTGCACGCAATGCAAGGTAATGCACACTGGGGGCACATGGGAACCAGGTGAGACAGGTACGTTCCTACCGTACGCCCCCCCCCCACCAGGTAACCTACATGGCCCCTCCCTTACCCCTTACTGTATCCACACAACACAACACTACCCATAAACATCTACTTTACAAATCAACAAACATCCCTACTGTCTTCCCCGTTCCTCCCATAAACCAAATTTGTCTTCTCTCCCTCCTAACCAATCAAATTTGCCATTTTCAACTCTCATCAAAATTTGCCATTTTCAACTCAACATCAAAATTTGCCATTACCAATTCATCATCAGTCCCTCCTAGGGAGGGAGAGATGGAATCACCCCAATGTCTCATCCACGTCGTGATGCGTCTCACAAATCCACACAGCGATTCATCTCCTGCAACAAAACAAAGAAAACACAGGTGTGGAGTCATCATCATCACCACAGGTAAGTGGCTGCGTATGGTGCGACAGGTTCATCAATCCTAACTATTTCCTAAATGACTTTAACAACTTTACACTACCCGGGGTCTCTCTCCGGCCAAACCATTGGCCCTCTTACACTATGGGTTCTAAAAACCAATTCCCATTGACCAAACTGTGGCGCTCTTCAATTTGGGGTCTCACTCCCCCGATTCATCTCCCGGTGCCCTCGCACAATTTCTGGGCTGCGGCGTGTACCTCTCCCAGTGGGTCTACCCACCTGCACACCTCCACCACTGCAGTTGCCTCCGAGCTTACCTGCTCCTTACCCTAACCTAACTACCTGGGGAAGGCCCTCTGGCACTCTCCCCACTCCGTGCCCTCTCTGGCACTGGGCTGCCCGATCCACACCCGGGATCCTCAGGCACCCACTCACAACTACCGGCTCCCAGAGCCCACCTGCGGCCTCACCTGGCCGACATCCTCACAGTGGTGGAGTGCCCAACCAACTACACACACTAACAGGCTACACGCCCAGCCATTTCCACAACACTAATGCACCCATTCACAACACCATTCTGCAACCGCACCACAAATGCCAATATCCAACCACAATTTACCTGCACCCTCTACCTAACACTTACACTACCCGCCCCGGGTGCTCGTGAAAGGGGTCCACTCTTCCCCCATCCACACCTTCGCACCATGCACACCACTCCGTACCACTCACTCCAACTCTCTCCACACACCTGTACCTGCACACCTGTGCTCTCACACCTGGTGCCACCTGCACCCTTCTCTCCCCAAGCGCATTCGCGCTGATCCACGCACTCACTACTCATACACTGCTCCACATACCTGTCCAGTTGCACACCTGTGCAATCACACCTGTTCAATTCTCACACACACACGGCATCATCTCAGCTAACTACTCCCTTCTGAAACTTGCGCTTCCCAGTCGTCCCTTTAAACTATTGCGCTCCCTCGTCATTATCATCCATACTAATCTACCTGCGTCCCCACTACAGGTATCAGTCACTAACTAACTTAACGTTACCTAATGTCATCTTCGCTAGATCCCTACACACCATATCCTAACCCACCCGGGCTAGTTTTCACTGCCATACACCCCATAATCTATTGCTCCTTTGCCCCCCACCTGTGAGGGATGGTGGATCTGCCATCCCACCACATCGGGGGTCTCTCACTACCAATTTTGCACATCAAATTTCAACAAATTAAAAATTTGCCAATCATCTGCCAATCACTGTACCATTACCAATCATCACTCTGCCAATCCTCTGCCAATCATCAAATTTCGCCTTTTTCTAATTTCGGGGCCAAAACACTAACCTCATCACCCAGTCGACTCACTAATACCTTTCGGTGCGCCAATCCCTGTCCAAAGCCCGGCTTCGTAAAGCCAAGCAATGGATGCTGGTTGTTTTGTGCCGGCGGCTGGATGCGTCCGGCACTCGGTGCAGGGACGGGGGCTTACCCGGGCCGAGATCCCACGCATCACCTCGGCGTGGGGCCATCCAATGTCCCGATCTCGACCTGCCGGAATGCCTCAACAAAAGGTGGTCGCCATGACGACCCTTTCTATCGGGCCGCCCGCTCCGCCTAGTGGAGCACGGACGCGGCCGTTCAAAGCGAGGCCCAGCACGCACCGAGGGCCCGATTCGGCTATAAGTCGTTTTAAACTCTACCCCGTCTAACGTCGATGCTTCACCTGCATGCTTACATCCCGCAGCCCGTTCCTTGCTCACACATCCAGCCGTTTCCATGCCCCTCGTACCGTTCCTTACACACCCAGGTACACCCATTCCACTCACCGCCTTGGTCACACACCTGACCACCGAACACTTTGGCACACACTCGTTGGTAGCACACCTCACCAATACACCTCTTCGCGCCCCCTCCTCGGTCACCTCCTCTGTGACAATCACAGGTGTGCTCTCATTCACACACCCAACCACGTGCCTCACCACCAACTCCAGCGTGCATTCCCACTCACGCTCTACCATTTCAGGTGCGCATCCTTCCATCCCAGGTGTACATCCTCGCTCACCTGTCACAACTAACTCACGCTCCTTGTCACTCTCACTACTTTCACCTCCATTCTTGACAGCGCACTCACCCTTACTCTTGACAGCGCAGTCTTTCCCCATGCACCTGTCCGTCACACACCTTTCTCGCGCACACTCTCCCGTTACACCCTCTGTAACACTCACCACAGGTGGACACTCTTCCTTACTTCTGACAGCGCACTCTTTCCTCATGCACCTGTCCGTCACACACCTTTCTCGCGCACACTCTCCCGTTACACCCTCTGTAACACTCACCACACCGCGCTTCCACGTGCTCCCTCGCACACACGCTACGACCGACTCACTCTCGCCTGCACACTCACTCCTTGGTACACACTTTTTCCTCACACACCCCAAAGTCGGACTTTCTCGCACACCTCCTCTTTCGCACACCAGACCTGTCGCACACTTCACCAACGGCCTTTCACGAACACCCGGATCCAAACCAATCCCCAAGCTTCTTAAATCCCCTGGCGCATCATACGCACGACCATATTGGTCACCACTTACACCGGGTCCTCTTCCTCTTCGCTTCTCCTCCATCACCTGCGAATCCCTCATCCGGTTAATGAGCACATCATCACGATCCAAACACAGACTTTGGACCAATTCTTTTATCTCCTCCTTTATCTCCTTCTTATCCCCTCTCCGTCGCTTCTTAATTTCGCTCATCCCTTCTTCCACTTCTTCTAATTTGTGCTTCACCTCTTTTATTCCCCGGTACGTCTCCTCAAGCTCGTCCTCCAAGGCTACCTTGACCGTTTCCAGGTGCGTCCTCACCTGCCGGTCCTTCGTCTCCATTACCTCTATGACCTCGTCCAACCTCGTTGTCAGTCCCTCACGTACCATCTGACATTCCCTCTTCGTCGCTACCAAGTCATCTTTTAGTTCTTTCTGTGTCACTTTTAACCCTCCTAATACCGCAGTGTTCTTCTTTACCTGGTCCCCCAACTCCTTTTGTCCCACTGTCAGTTGTTCTACTCCCAGCGTCAACTCCTCTATACCACCTTGCAATTTTACAGTCCCCTTTCTCACCTCTTTCTCCATGCGCTCCTTACAGTGCCTCACCTCCTCGCGCACTCCTCCGACCTCCTCACTCACTCCTCTTCTGATCTCCTCTCCCATCACTTGCATCTCCTGCCCAGATGCCACCCTCATCTGCTCCATTTCCTCCCTGTGAGCATCCAGTTTGGTTTCTACCCCCATTCTGACCCCCTCTATCTGCTGCCCCATTTGGTTAACTTCCCTTTCCGCTTGGTCCCTCATGTCCCTCAATTTGCCTTCCATGGTGTTTTCTAACCCCTCTAACCCTTTTTGCATCCCTTCCATTTGATTCTCTTGAGCGGCCATTCTGTTTTCTACCCCCGTTAACCCCTCCTGTATTTCCCCTAATCTATCGTCTAATTCCCCAAATTTCATGTCTAATCCCTTAAAATTATTGTCTAATCCCTTAAAATTATTGTCTAATCCCTCACTGGTACCCCTCGCTTCGTCCCTCATCACCCCCATTTGCTCACTCTGAGCCCTCGCTTCGTCCCTCATTACCCCCATTTGGTTTCCCAACCGCTCACTATCAACCCTCATTTGCTCACTCTGAGCATCCATCCGGTTCCCCATTACCCCCATTTGGCCCTCTATTCGCCCACTATCAACCCTCATTTGGCCCTCCATCCTATCCATTTTTGCATTCAGTTGGGTCAAGAATAATCTGAGGTCAAACCCGGTTTGCCCAGCGTCCCCAGCCGCCACCGCAGGCTCGCCCTCCGCGGCGCCGCTATTTTGGGACCCTTCAACCACGTGAGCGAGCGCGCCATTTTGCGCGCCCGCTACTTCGTGCGTGACGGCGCTATTTTGCGAACCTGCCGCCCTCACTGCTTCGCTCTCCTCATGTCCCTCATTTTGGTCCTGGATCGACCCTACCTCACTCTCCCCTACCGGACCCCAGCTGTCTTGATCCGCCATAGCGCGACTTTCAAAATTCGGGTTTTTATTATTTTTTTTTTTTTTGTAAAACACAATCAAATTTCGCTGTTATAATTTCGAGCGCGTAAACGCGCTCCGGGTCCAATCTCACTCCTCGACACCAATTGTTACAGATACGACTTTGATGGTATGGTGGGCCGAGCGGGATGGCCGCCGTATCCGTACAAGTTACCCGATTGTGCCCGAATGTTAACTAATCGCGCTACGCTGGCTCAATAGGAAAGAGAAGACACCCGGCTGGGTTACAATCACACAATACGACACCAGGGGTTCAGTTCTCAAGACCTCCGGAGGAGGTTATATTAAGGCGGAAAAGGTTAGATTACAGGGACAAGAGGGAAACATAGGAAGGTGGGCACTTAAACACACTCTTATATTAACCCTAGACAGACCACAGATAAACGGGACAAGGCTCACTCACACGGGGTTTGATGGCCAGGAAAGCGGCAGTCGATGGCTCAGGTGCACCTGGCTCAGGGACAGAATCACGTACGGTGGTGTCCAGCAGATGCGGGGAGGTCGCTCAGCGCTCGTGGGTCGCGACTTTGGTGGAGATGCCGGGGAGGTCGCTCAGCGCTCGGGAGGGTGGCGTCTTGTCCTTCCAAGCTCGGGGCGCATCTGACGTCACGTCCGGCGCGGGGCCGCGTATATCCGGCGGGGAGTCACGCCCTCGCTCGTTAGCTCCGCCCCATATGGCATCGGCCCATGGCTTCTCATTGGGTGCGGGGGTTACCGGCTCCGCCCTTGACGAGGGGCCGACAGGGAGCCCCCTTCTGGGTAACCCCGTCGAGCACATGTTCAATGGCGGCCAACCGAGCCGGAGTGAGGACGCAAAGCCGCTGTTGTTGTGGTTGTTGTTGGAGCTTGAGATGATGGGAAGAGATGCGGGGAGGTATGGGAAGGTCCTAAACTCCTACTGGTGCCATATCATCACATTCTGGTGCAACGAAGAGTCATAATTAATGGAAACAAGTCCTTAACTGACATAGATTAAGAATAACTAGCAAGATGTCCTATAATGGTCTACGTGTGGTGCGGGGGACCTGGGCACGACATTTAATGGGGGAATGAAGGGGAAGATCGGCTCTAATGGGTGTTGTTTACAGACAATGGGACTAGGGAATGGGGTAAGGGGAGAGTTGGGGAGTATCGGAGAAGATAGGGGAATATTTACAAGCGGATATGGAGGTCAAATTCCATATTCGCAACAATATACTACATATACATCTTCGAGGTGGGGGGGGCTTTGACAGGCTCCTCCGTTTTGGCGATGGGGTGAAGGGAAGGAGAAAAAATTTACCCGTGCAAAGGGTGCTTCATAACCTCAGTGTTGCCCAGGTAACAAAGGAAATTGTAATACCCTCTGCCATCATCACCAGGCAGCGCTACACAGTACGCATTTACATCGAGAATTTATGCCCCTCTCCCGGTCCCCCACACCCCCACAAGAGGTCACGGCCACATAGCGTATGTTACCCCCCAGACAAAGTTGTATTGGTATTTGTACCCCGAGTAAAGTATATAAGCGTTTATAGCTGGGGTACCCGAGACGTTGCTCAAGCGAAAAAGAAACATTAACATCTATCTATAATTCCAGTAATCTCTGTGTGTATGTTTGTATGTTTGTATGTTTGTATGTCTGTATGTCTGTGACCGCTGTTTCTCGACAACCACGGGTCCGATATACTTTAAACTTGCCAGGTATATTGCTGGGGACCCGAGGATGTGCCTTTTCAAGGTTTCATATTAATCGGAGAAGTAGTTACCGAGCTATGTCCAAAAAACGATTCAACCAATCAGAGAGCAGCGAGCTATCACGTGTGCCGAACGTGGCGAACAGACTCTGCCTCGGACGGCACATTTGAGAGCGTATTCATTTATTTCACGTTGGAAAACTATGTTGCCGTTAAACTATGTTTTAAAACTAATTAAAACTAATTTGCGATTCATCATAACTGCGATTTGCGACCTTCCGGACAGTGAAGACTTCACTTCCGGCAGCCAATCACAGAACGCTTTGTTGCGTAGGCGTGGCCGATGTGAGAGCGAGCCGAGCCGAGCGCGTGCGCCATTACGGTTCCTAATTCGATTTCTTCCGGAGAAAATAATAATTTCTCGATTTCTTATGCGCATTATTTCTCCCAATTCAGTCAGAGCGAAGGGCGGAAGCGAAGAGCGTTGTTTTTTTTGTTTACGGGCGTACGGGCGTACGGGCGGGGTAGAGCGTACGGGTAGCGTTTTTTTTTTTTTTTGGCAAGGAACGGGCACCCACGTACGGGCATGCCCTAGTATTTGAAATGAGGGGAAATATAATGTAAAAGCAATTGCATCCAAATCAGAATCCATCACAAATGTCAAATCATCATTTCACCTTTTCGTTGAGTATATGCTGCTGAATGTGCCGTTCATCACGTTTCTGAGCTAAGTATGATGACGTTCAGGAAGCCTCACCACCAACTTCGACCGCTTCTGGAATTGTTTTATTATTTGTGTTCAAATGTCTGGTGATTGTTTTGTATTTATTTATGTGAATGTGTACTTGTATATGACCGTCATTAATCAAAAAGTCTTGGGCACTATAAAGAGATTTTTTTTAAATCCCCAAAAACGAACTTCTTTTTTTGCCTGAAATACGCACAGGCACTCACCGATGAACCTCTGAAAGTTTGACGAAGATCCGTTCAGCCCTCTCTGAGGAAAACACAGCCCAACGTGGGTCTCCTATATCGTAGATTGACCCTCTTTTGACCTTTTAGGGTCTGCAGGCAGGACCGGCCCAGGATCAAATGACGCCCCAGGCAAGGGGTGTCTTTGGCGTCCCCTCTCTGTTTGTTCAACTTTTGAAAACGTTTTGAGGGGGTTGTGCCTGTGCCCCGTCCTGCCGGAACCACGCGTTGTCCTTAATACCGAGATTTTCCAGTTGTGGCACAAACCAGTTTTGCAACTTGCCCAGATAAGTGTGCTGATTAACTGGATTAGCAAAATTAATCCGGCCCAACTAGTCATTTACTATTCATCCCAGGCCATAACATGACATGTTCAGGATGATGTTCACGGGTCGACCTTTTTGGTGACCTGGCAACAGATTCTTCGACCAATTCGCACTGCTGACCGCTGGTTGATGGCCTTCCAATTCTTGGAATATCGTTAATGTTGCCCGTTGCAAAGGGTTTATGCTCCAAATGTGGAAGTGTCTTTTTATAGGGAGCTTCTTGGCAGAATCGTTCCCGGAAGT
Source organism: Myxine glutinosa (assembly GCF_964187855.1). Classification (NCBI taxonomy): domain Eukaryota; kingdom Metazoa; phylum Chordata; class Myxini; order Myxiniformes; family Myxinidae; genus Myxine; species Myxine glutinosa. The sequence continues at coordinate 37,068,031 of NC_136261.1, forward strand.
CCACGCGCATCTCTTCCATTGTTTCCCGGTTTGTGGACGTTTGTGAACCCAGACACTGACAACAATCCTTTGTTCAATGGTGTAATAATCCTTTGTTCAATGGTGTAATTGCTTGTGTCACCCAATCTGCAAAAAGGGGAAAAGGAAACGAATTGGCACTCCTCTCACAAAGGTGATGCCACAATTTTTAAAAGGGGTGACAAGACACTGTGGCCACCTGTAGTACACCTTTCAGCAAATGATGTGGGGAAAGTTTGCTCGGTGGTTTTGGAAATGAGATACAGGATATTGGGTAAGCGGTTGAAAGCGAAGGGTTGCGAGGTGATGTTTTCTGGAGTTTACCCACGATTAGGAAGTGTCATAGAATTTAATACCAGGGAGTTAGATGCCAACCTATGGCTGGAAGAATGGTATAGCGAGGAAGGTTTTACATTTAGGAAGCAGTGGGAACTGAAAAAGGGGACAGATGAGACGCCCGCATTCCCCCGAACATAAAAAAAGTTAATAAAAGTTATTACCTTGGCAACTGAAGGTGGATGGAGGTTATCATGTTTTCTCTCCTGTTTGTCTGTGAGCAGGATGTTTCAAAACTCTGTGGACGTATTTGGATGAAACTTGTAGGGCATGTCGGGTGTTTGACAAGGACAAATTGATTCGATTTTGGTGAAGATCCGGATCCGTCCCATCAGTAGGACAAAATAAATGTACACTGTCCACCCCAGCAGAGGTTTATGCGCTCTACCCAATGCCGTTCTGCTTTGATTTTTAACATCCTGGTCCTTGTGATTTCCCCGGGCCTGCCACACTTTTCTCATCCCCATTGCCCTATTAATTTGTTAATTTAATCTGGTGTTGCTGTAGCACATGCATGATGGAGTGAATGGCCTCCTCCTGTGTCACATTTCCTTGTTATAACTTCAAGGCAGGCAAAGCCAGCAGCCGGTGTCCCCCTGAGCCCAGTGATCGGGGTGGTCGCCTGCCCCTGGATCTGGCCCTGCCTGCACGATAGCCTAAACTAGAGGTGTGCACAGTGCACACTCGCCTCTCATGAGATGTCTAGCCTGGATTTGAATGTAGGAGAACTTGCCATAAACTGTCGCCATGGGGTTTCACGTGTAGGGGTGACTGGGCAATGCTTCAATGGGCAATTCTGTCTTCTACCAACTCCTCTCCGGCCTTGCTCCCCCAGCTCTCTCTGTGCTCTGTCCCCCAAATATTTCTACAGGTCGCACAAGATCTGCCAGCAAGCCTCTGATGGTTAAACTGCCGAAATCTAGGCTCTCTGCTCACCTTCACCCTTTCATTCCCCTTTTCTCCCGCCTCTCAAACAAACTCCCCCACTCCCTTCAATCCCACTCCTCCCTCCAGGTCTTTAAAACAGCAGTTCACCACCATCTCTTATCTTCCCCCATCCAAAACCTTGATCTTTTCTACCCCCCGCTAATTCACCCCAGATACACTTTTTCGAAATTCCAACTTCTTTCCTGGAAGTCCTTGCAGAGTCCATATGTTTTATACCTCTCCCCCCCCCCCCCCCCCCCAAGCCCTCTCCCTCCCACAGTTCTCTCGATGTCCCTGCTCTCAAATGTTGTGTTTGTGTCCTTCGCCCTCTCTCCCCATCTTGTCTACCGCTCCCCTTATTTTGTGTTTGATGTGTCGGTTTCTGTCCGTTTGACTTTTTGTGTGAATAATGTTAGCTCTTTCACGAGCCTCGATCTTGTATACAAAAAAAATAAAAAAAATGTTTACGCTGTGCAACGGAAGAACCTGTCTGCCAGGGCACCAGTAGTAGGTGGACGTCAAATATCCCACGTTGTCATTCGAAAATAGGTTGAGCACCTAAACAACCTTCCAGCACCTGAACTTACAAATCCCAGCCCGAATTGCAGGTAGCAAGTGGTCCGCCCTTCTTTAGATGTACCTAGATTGACACCAGGTTACACTGCTGCCTCCCTAATTGTGTGGCTGTGGTCTAGACAGCAAACACAAACCAAATAAACAAATTAGTCACGTTCCCAGCCTCTTCGCACGTCACACGTGAATGGCCACCCTTCGGCTATGAAGGACAGCCATGATGACGTTAACAATATACCTCCTATTGTAGTATAAACCTCTTGGTGCCCAATGCAATTATTGTTTTAAGAAAGTGAACATTCATCGGTTTAAAAAAGGAGAACATTTTAAAACAAAACTCCAAAGAAGGAACTTTCACAACAGGATATTCTCGTTTCCCCAGTTCAACAAGCTTGAACCTTTTGCGTGTGATCTAAAAATCGTGATATTGCATTAAATCCCTGCGTAGGTAGGTATAAAGGATGACTTGAGGCTAATGCGTGCTGTGACCTGTTTATTATGTCGTCACTTCCTTCACTCCTGAATGCAACGTCTCAGCCTGAAACAATTTCCTCCTTTTGAGGAACTATGAAGCTCAGGAAGCCTTGAGGTGGCAACGCAAATTGAAGGGTTCATTGTACACTCAACATGGGATGGTTGGGTAGAACAGGTTGGTGGAAATGAATACGTTTTACAGCTTGATTTATGTGTAAGGTACAATTCAGGACTTTCAAAAATAGCATAATCTTCAGCATTTAGACCAAATAGTGGCAATTTCAAAATGGATTTAACCATAATTGTTCTGTTGCTGAATATACAAAGTGGACTCAAGGAAATAGGGGAAATATGACAAATACCCGTGGATGAGAGACGTCGAGTTCGTATAATTTCCTGTTGGTACGTTGTAGACACACACACACACACACACACACACACACACACACACACACACACACACACACACAGTAACACATATATATATATATTTATTTATTACACCAAGTAAACTGCAATTGGAAGCTGTCCGGGGCTCGTGGACGATCCTCAAAAGAGCCCTCGGAACAAAACTGTGTTGCATACACCCGCCCACTCAGGTCTTGCACCAGCCCACATGGTAGGGAGTTTCAGTAAGAGCAGATACCCGTTTGGCGAGCTGAGAAAGGTCTCCAAATCTTTAGCTGTGTAGACGCACAGCCCTTCATCTCAGATAATTTCTAAGTATTTTCAGATTCTTTCAAAAGCTTTTTGAGCCAATTCAGGTAGCAATCCTTATCCTGAAGAGAAAATATATTTTATTTTGCCTCAAACTGTAGTTACCTGGGGTTTCAGTGCATGCGCACAAAGCCATTTGGGGTGGATTATGTCATTTCGAAAATTGCATATTGTTTTAATACTTTAATGCCTCAATATGGCGTAGCATTTGAAATATGCCTCAATATACTAGTGGAGCTACTTTTATCACAAATTTCCTGTTACCCCACCAACAAACTAAGTGGTTGTTGTTGTTGCTGTTTTCCTCCTCTTCCCTTTGTAAGGGGTGAGGTCTGATGGCACCAAGCTCCTGCCTTGCCCACGATACTACTCCACTCCCCTCTGTCATCAGCCAAATCTCTCCACTCTCCAGCCAGACTTATCTTCTCTTCTTACCTTGATCCCTCAACCTATCTGCCCACTTTACCATTCTCACTTCCCCCATCTGCACCAAATATCCAGCTCATCTCAGCCGGCATCTCACCAATCTCCGCATCAAGCTCATCTGCACACCAATCTCCTCCTTCAATTCATCCATTCTCCTTATATCCACCATCTTCACTCCAGCAATCCTCCTGACCCAGTTGTATTTGCAAACCTGCAGCCTTTGTTGTTGCCTCTCTGTCAGTGCCACCGTCTCCAGACCGTTAAGGTAGGCCCGCATTACGCACGGCATCAGAACCTTTCGTTTCAATCTCCTTGTGGTATTGGGATCCTTGTGGTAACATGAATATTGTTACGTTTGTGGGGGTAGGTGAATAAATACCTTAGGAAAATCAGGAATGGATAGATTAGCATGGACCGTATGACGCGTAGAAAGCCCATCTCGATGTACATAAGCAGGGTAAACGTGCAGGTTAAGAGAGTTTGCATGTTGCCATAAGGGGCATGGCTTTTGTTAACTAGTTCTAGGGCGTAAGATTAATAAACCCCAGTGTGTAATTGTCCTCCTGTGATTTTTCTGTTTGTTCTTATAAAATTCACTCGGCCAGCCATGCAATTGGCACATTGCCACAACCACACCGAGAAACCCGACAGAAACTCAACACATTTGCGGATCGGCAAGGGAACCCCGCCCCCGAACATTCTCGATGGGTGTCAAGAAAGGCCGTGAGGTCCCGCCCCGAAGGGAACAATTGGTCATGGCCATGGACTGTAGTGGTGGGGTGCGGAGATTGGTTCGAGTGTGACGTCAGCGAGAAGAGGGGAGGTTGAGTTTCCCCCTATCTCGCTCTATTCTGGTCCTGGCTTTGTGGTGAGCGGATGCTTTCTGTCGCAGGCTCGGGGTGGCATCTGGCTCGTGTGTGCTTGCGAGGAGAGCTTTTCCAGAGCTGTTGTGGACAACTTTCACATTTTAGCATGAGGTGGAGGGATTGGCGACGGTGGTGCTCTATGGAGGCGCTGCGGTGGCTGCATTGTGCTTCCCCAGACAGCAAAGGGACACGAAGGAGGGTGTTGTCGAAAAGTACCTCACGTTGGGACGTAGAGGAGTGCGACTCTGCGCCATCTTGTGCACTTCCCGCATGGCGGCTTCAAGGATCGCCGACCACCCAGCTCATACACGTCCTCGTTGAAGCCAAAGCTGAGTGCCGGCACATTAAAAAGGGATTTTGTTTTATTTTATCTTTTCCCCTGTCGTGTCGTTGTGAGTCTGCGAGTGGAGATGTCTCAATTAGGAATTATAGTTTTTACCTCGCCTTTCATTTCTATCTCTTGCATTTATTTTCATTAAATCCTTTATTTTTTGCATTTCATTCTTGTATTGTGGATTTTGCTTGTCCCGTATTTGTGTTTGTGTGTCGAGTAATAAAACCCCATGCCAGCCGTCCGATCAGGTATCACTTCAAACCTTCCCGCGCGCATGAAAAGATAATCCCACCAAATTTCGATATAAAGCCTCGGAGTTAACAACGTTCGGTCATTCGTCAACCAGGGGTCTTACCTCCGGGCACACGGCAATATTAATGAATGCATGATGACCCAGAGAGGATGAGGCGTAACCGGTAGTGACGTGGACAAGCTGTGGTGGAGTGGGAAAGGAGACGCCATTAAACGTTTAAGCTGAAGAACCTGTGTGTGGGCTGTCATTGCTGTACAACATATTGGCGACAAAGGTGGGATCTGAGTGACAGCTGTTTTATCATGCATTTGGCAAGTAATACACGACTTAATGGCAACTTCTACTTGAGAGTCCATCCCTAGCCACAAATAGAGGTCACGCAGCTTTTGTTTAGTTCTTACAATTCCTTGATGCGTATCATGGGCAAGCTGGATTAACTTGGGTTGAAGTTCTGTCGGCACTATCACACGGTGAGTGCCACAAATTAAGTAATTCACATGTACAGCCAGTTCATTCCGAATGCGAAAGTAGGGAAGTACATTTGGGTCAATGTCCTTTGCATTGCAAGGCCATCCTCTGGAGACATATCTTAGCACCTTCTGTAGAATAGGGCATCTATTACAAGCTTCCTTGAATTGTTCCACAGTACAGCAGAGAAGTCATCGGACACTAAAGCCACCATTTCTACATCCGGTTCGTGGTAAGACTCTGTCATGGGGAGTGGTAACCAAGATAAACAGTCTGCAGTCACATTTTGATGGTAAGGTTTGTTTACAATTTCGTAGTTAACCGACAGTAAGCGTGCAGACCTATGTGCAATTCTCATTCCAGCTCGACCAAGACCTTTCAAAGACAGTAGTGTGGTCAGTGGACTGTGGTCTGTAGGCAGGATAAATTTCCGAGCCCACAGGTAAGTATGACATTTCTCAGTTGACCAGATGCAGGCAAGTGCTTCCTTCTCTACTGTAGAGCACTTGCTCCATGACGGCCTCATAATTTGGAATGAATTTGGAGTACCAAGAAGTCAAACGCAGAAAAGAACACAGAGCATATGCATCCTTTGGGGGTGGGGCTTGTGTTACTGCCACCACATGTTCATTAGTATTCATTATATTTACCATCAATTACATGCTTACTTCAGTATTCATTATATTTACCATCAATTACATGCTTACTTCAGTATTCATTCTATTTACCATTAATTACAGGCTTACTATGTTCTTTGTTTTTTCATTATTAGTTGTTATCTTGACGAAAAAAAGGAATATGTGGCATTGGGGGGTTACATGAATATTAATTAATGCATGATGAACCGGAAAGGATGATGCGTAATCGGTAGTGATGTGGACGAGCCTTGGTGAGGAGTGGGAGAAGGAGACGCCATTAAACGTTTGAGCGGAAGAACCTGTGTGTGGGCTGTCATTGCTATACAAAACTCCTTGAAATATTTCTGTCTGCCATTACGCCCTCCACCTTCCTCCACGCATTCACACCCACCTGAGTCCTCCTCCGTGCCTCTGACTTACCATCCCTGTTCACTGTTTCCCCCAGATACTCAAACCTATTTCCTTGTCTGATCTCTTTCCCTTCCAACCTGACATTCATTTATTTTCTCTGCGGCCTGACCCACATCACCTCCGTCCTCTCCACGCTCATTTTCAGCCCATTTCCCAAATGCCTCCTTACACTCCCCCAGTACTTCCTGCAGCTGGAGCCCACTCTCCACCACAACTTTCAAATTGATCGTCGGAAATGGGATTTTCTGCTATCTTGGAAGTTTCTGCAGATCCTTGCATTGTTCCCGAGCCCAACAGTTCAGCAGATTCGCGATGACTCATGGGGCAAAGTGATGAACTGGTGACTCGCCGACTTGTCCAGCTGGAATCCTTAGTCAAAACAAGAATGACCGCACTGTAGTCACAACCTGCGAAAAAATTGGGTGAAGGGCCGATTGGGAAACGTGCATTTAAAGCGCTCTTAAAAGATGAACAGCGACATTGGGAAACGCACATTTAAAACGCTATTAAAATATGAACAGAGACATTGGGAAACGCACATTTAAAGCGCTCTTAAAATATGAACAGCGACATTGGGAAATGCACATTTAAAGCGCTCTTAAAATATGAACAGTGACATTGGGAAACGCACATAAAAAGCGCTATTAAAATATGAACAGCACCATTGGGAAACACACATTTAAAGCACTCTTAAAATATGAACAGCGACATTGGGAAACGCACATTTAAAGCGCTATTAAAATATGAACAGCACCATTGGGAAACGTACATTTAATGTGCTATTAAAATATGAAGTCAACACTCATTCATGTCACCCTCTCCATGGTTAAATCATAACGAGCTGATTCATCACATGGTCATGGATTGTTTAACCCCAATATGGAGCCGTTCAAAAATTATGTAACGCTATTTTTTTTTTTCCGTAATGCAAGCACAATAGTTTTATTTTTGTATACAAAGTCGAGGCTCGTGTAAGAGCTAACATAAAAACATAAACAGAAACACACATGAAACATAATAAACTTATGTTATTATAAGTAAGGTAGTTGGCCTCATCCGCATCATCCGCTTTACACTTATTTTGTGGTCCAGTTCATAGGTATGACTGCTGTTCATTCTCTGAATAGCAATGCGTACGACAGAACATCAGTACCATAATATTCTTCTATAATATAAAAGGAGCTCGGTCTCGGCGTGCCTGCGTGCATCCATCCGTCGTCAAGAACGGTCCTATAGGAGATTTATTCGCAAATTCTGATGCTACGCAATCTGCAAACATGAGTATGACCACTGGCGTCACTAGGGGGTGCGGGGGGTGCGGACCGCACCGGGTGACACTATCAGAGGGGGTGACACCAAATTTTTGCAGTGTCAAAGCTTTCCGATCTTGCGATATTATCAATTGTGAGTGAGTTGGCGAAAGGCATTGATTTTGATGAAGTGATTCACACAAGTTCGCAGCTTTGAAGGCCAGGGTAGGAACGTTCTGAATTAGTCGAGATGTTCAATAAGTGCTGAAATGCTTGTGTATTTGTTCCTGTTTATTTTTATGGTATTATTTCATCTATGAGTATATTTCCATATGCATTTGTCTACAAGTTCTACATTATTTGGGCCGTTATTGATTATGCAAACCTAATCCATTAATGTATCTCATGTAACAATAAAGTTTAACGTTAAAATCAACATAATTTTGATGTAGTTCTTAAACGTTTTTACTTAGAATTCTATTGTTTTCTTACCGAATTTTCACTTTAACCACATGAAACTATGTAAATGTAAATATATTTAGGCTGTGCGTATAATATTGTAATATAAAGGTGTAATTTTAATTTTGCTAGTTGTTTATGTCACTACTATCGCCATTACATTCAGTGATACACGGGAATTACGATTTACGAGTAACATTAGTACAAAAAACATTACTAAGGATTCTGTGTGGTCTGGTACGGGAGGAGGTCCATGTAGTCAGGTTCACTATGTTTTTTCGTTCAAAATTTTTGGTGATTAGCAAAACTATACTTTTTTTTTTGAATATTCAGAGCATGAGGAATCCAAAAATTAATGTTTACATTTGCGTAGATACCTTTGCGAAAATGACACTCAGGACAGTGATGAAGATCTGTAAAAGCATATTCCTGAACGGTATAGACCTAGTAGATCCTGTGTATAGGACTTATAGTTCAATCTGATACTAACAAGGTTGCTTTCTTGCTTTATAAACCCATACCTATAACTTCATATGACTTGCAATATCATGTATTATGTAATACAGTTACATCACAAATATAAAGACAATGGTTTTCAATTACCTTTGTTGTACACCGCACCGTTCCTATGCCATCTCCAGGCATTGCAAATCGTCATTGCCGGGCACCGAAGGGGGCTCGGCAGTGACGCACGCTGAAAGAGAGTACTCAGTTTTCACTCTGGTTGTTTTCTTTCTTGTTTTCTTTCTTGTTGTACACCGCACCTTTCCTATGCCATCTCCAGGCATTGCAAATCGTCATTGCTGGGCACCGAAGGGGGCTCGGCAGTGACGCACGCTGAAAGGGAGGACTCAGTTTTCACTCTGGTTGTTTTCTTGCTTTCTTGTTTTCTTGTTTGTTTGTTTGTTTATCCGGGCAATATCTCAGCCATCCTTTGAGCTGGGAAGCTGAAATTTCGGCACAATAGTGAGCAAGTCCATTGTCAAAAACTATATTTTTTGTTTTTTGATCAATCAAATAATTGAGGAGTTATTTAATTATTAGCGATTAATTAAGTACTTATTTAATTAATCAAATTTCCTTTCTCTTCTGACCATTAACTCAGGCACCTTTTGAGTTAGGAAGCTGATATTTGGACATGCCAATGACCAGATGATTTGGCTGTAAAGGCTATTTATCATTTATTAATCAATCAATTAATCAATTAATTATTTAATTATTCGATTAATGACTAAAAATTTTTTTTAAGTTACAGATTCTGATGAAATGGTGGTGGTTTATGTGTTCTCTGACCGAATTGATTAATAATTTAATTTTTTTATGATTATTATTTATTTATTTTCATTATTAATCATTTATTTATTTTCTTTCTTATTTGGCCAATATCTCAGGCACCTTTTGAGCTCGGAAGGTAATATTTGGACATGAGTGACCAAGTGATGTGGCTATCAAGGATATTTTTGATTTATTAATTAATTAATTATTTAATTATTCGATTAATTACTAAAATGTTTTTGTTTTTTTCAGTTACAGATTCTGATGAAATGGTGGTGGTTTATGTGTTCTCTGACCGAATTGATTAATAATTTAATTTTTTAATGATTATTATTTATTTATTTTCATTATTAATCATTTATTTATTTTCTTTCTCATTTGGCCAATATCTCAGGCACCTTTTGAGCTGGGAAGCTAATATTTGGACATGACAGTGACCATGTGATGTGGCTATCAATGATATTTTTGATTTATTGATTAATCATTTAATCGATTAATTATTTATTGATTAATTGATTAATTTATTGATTAATCAATTAATTATTAGATTTTTTATTAGTGACTTATTTAATTAAATTTCTAAAAGATACATCTTCGGATGAAGCACTTGTGGTTTAGTTATTCTATTAGCCAATTGATTAAGAAAATATTTTGTGATAATGTTTTATTGATTTTAATTATACAATTAATCAATCAATTAGCATACACCTCGCCCTCCCAATGCAGCCTCTATGAGGTGCACTGCGGTATTGCCGGGCGCCGTAGGCTATTTAATTATTTGGCATGGGGGCGGTGTACTTTGAATGTATCTGTACTTGTTTGTTGCTTTTCTATAATCCTGAGCACTGTTTTGAGGCCTTTATTTGATTCATTGACCCAGAAAATATAGGATTAGCATATTTGATTAAGTTTCTAGGTTGACTAGAAGCCGAGACAGCGCAAAATATGTATTGAATGGATTTCTCTCATCTCTTCTTCCTGTTCAGGCTGGAGTTCCCTAAGGCAGTGTTCTGGGCCCTGTGCTTTTTCTGGTCTTCATCAAGGATCTCTCTGACTCTCTTGAAAATCCTCTCTATCTCTTTGCTGATGACTCTACTCTCTGTCGCTCCATTCTTCATCCCTCAGATCGGCAGTCTGCAGCCTCCTCACACTCTGCAGACCTGGACAAAATCACAGACTGGGCAAACAAGTGGAACATGTCTTTCAATCCTGACAAATCTCACACTCTTACAATGTCTCTCCGAAAAGACAGACTGGACAACCCTCCCATCCACTTTCTGAATAATCCTCTCCAAGAAGTTCTGTCACTCAAGCTTTTGGGTCTCACTATCTGCCATGATCTTTCCTGGGAAAACCACATTTCAAATCTGGCCTCCAAAGCCAGTCGCCGACTGGGCAGCCTCCGTCGGGTAGAAAAGATCAAGGTTTTGGATGGGGGAGGATAAGAGATGGTGGTGAACAGCTGTTTTAAAGACCTGGAGGGTGGAGTGGGATTGAAGAGAGTGAGGGCGTTTGTTTCAGAGGTGGGAGAAAAGAGGAATGAAGGAGTGAAGGTGAGCAGAAAGTCTTGATTTTGGCAGTTTAACCATAAGAGGGTTGCAGGCAGATCTTGTGCGACCTGTAGGAATATTTGGGGGACAGAGCCCAGAGAGGGCTGGGGGGGGGGGGGCAAGGCCAGAGAGGAGTCGGTAGAAGACAGAAAGACCACCAACCTGCCTGCGGTGAGTGAGTGAAAGGCCCTTGGAGTTAGCTTCATCGCGGGAGATTCCAATGATTCTGAACGCTTTGGTTTCAACAGCGTGAAGACGGGCTAGGTGTGAGGCAGGAGCACCAGACCAGAGGGGAGAGCAGTATTCCATAGAGCTGCGGATGAAAGCCTTGTATGTGGTGAGGAGCTCAGGTGTGCCAAGGAAGGACTTCGCACGACGGAGGATGCCCAGTCGGCGACTGGCTTTGGAGGCCAGATTTGAAATGTGGTTTTCCCAGGAAAGATCATGGCAAATAGTGAGACCCAAAAGCTTGAGTGACAGAACTTCTTGGAGAGGATTATTCAGAAAGTGGATGGGAGGGTTTTCCAGTCGGTCTTTTCGGAGCGACATCGTAAGAGTGTGAGATTTATCAGGATTGAAAGACATGTTCCATTTGTTTGCCCAGTCTGTGATTTTGTCCAGGTCTGCAGAGAGTGAGGAGGCTGCAGACTGCCGATCTGAGGGATGAGGAATGGAGCGACAGAGAGTAGAGTCGTCAGTAAAGAGATAGAGAGGATTTTCAAGAGAGTCAGAGAGATCATTGATGAAGACCAGAAAAAGCACAGGGCCCAGAACACTACCTTGGGGAACTCTAGCCTGAACAGGAAGAGGAGATGAGAGAAACCCATTCAGGGCCACACGTTGACTACGACCAGAGAGGAAGTCCGCCAGCCATGTGTGGAGATTTTCATGGATACCAAAGGAGGAAAGTTTGGTGAGCAGAGCCACCAGAGTGCCAGACCGTATCGAAGGCACGTGAAATGTCAAGGGAGACAGCTCTAATTTCCTGTTTGGCGTTGAGGACCTCCATCCATTGTTGAGAAAGCAGAAGCAGCATGTCCCGAGTAGAGTGACCAGGTCTGAAACCAAATTGATGATCAGAGATCAAGCCATTGGAGAAGAGGAAAGATTTCATATCTGAAGCAATGATGGATTCCATGACTTTGCTGATAATTGGGAGAAGGCTGATTGGTCTGTAGTTGCTGGGATCTGTTTTTGCACCTTTTTTGTGCAAAGCGGTGATGTTGGCTGATTTCCAAGCAGATGGCAGATGACCTTGAGCAAAAGAGAGGGTGAAGAGAACAGAAAGAGGGAGTGAAAGAGCGGAAGAACATGATTTTAGGACCCGTGGGCTGATGCCGTCAGGACCAGTTGCAGAATCAGAGTCGAGGGTTGACAGAAGCTTTTCCACCTTGTCAGGAGCAAAGGACACAGAGTCCAGGAGCAGCTGGGTACGACTGGGTACGGTGGGTACAGAGAGGGATGGGTTTGGGACACAAGATTTAGAGGCAAACACAGAGTTGAGGCATTCAGCTTTTTCACGTGCGGAGTCAGCCGTTAAGCCGTTTGAGGTGAGGGAGGGGATGGAGGGGGAACAAACACCAGAAACAGATTTGACCAGACGCCACCAGGATTTGGAAGAGGGAGACAGATAAGAGAGTTCGGTCTTGAGAACGGTGAGAAATTCTTTCCTGGCTCTACTGAGGGTGGACACACACTTGTTTCGGGCTTTGTGAAAGGAAATGAGATTTCCTTCCGTTGGATTTGCTTTCCAGGAGACGAAAGCAAGTTGTTTCAGGGCAACAGCCTCACCACAAGATTCCGTGTACCATGGACGGGAGGAAGGGTATGACAACTGAAGACGAGATGGGATAAATCTGTGCATGAGAGAGAGCAATTTACTTTGAAAGAATTCCCAGGATGAGTTGATGTCAGAGGTGGTAGAGATGGGAGACCAGTCCAGATGATTGATGGCTGCTTGAAGACCGTGCCAGTTGGCCTGAGTGAAATGCCAGACTTGTCGACGCTGAGCAGGCTCTCTGAGAATGGTCAGAGAGATGTCCACTTTGACAAGCACATGATCAGATGAGCCGATTGGAGCAGAAGAAGAGCAGCAGACATTTTCAGGGAAGTTTGTCAAAACCAAATCCAGAAGAGAAGATGCTCCGTTGACTGAGATCCGGGTCGGGAAATTGACAGATTGTGTCAGTCCCAGTGAGTCGCAGAAGTCCTTTGCTGAAGAGCCATGGCTGGTGAGAGAGGTACCCACACCCAGCCAACTGGCATGGTGACAATTGAAATCACCACATATGAGGAAGAGAGAGTTGGGATGGGTAGATAGAAGTTGGTCCATATTATCAGACAGCGAGATGTAGATGGAGTCATCGCTGTTTGGTGGACGGTACAACACACATATGAACAAAAGGTGGGAGCGAAGGGGAAGCCGTAGCCAAAGGTATTCCTGGGGGTGAGGTGGAGAGAGGGCAGTGGAGGGCGAGTGAGGAAGAGAGTTTTTTATAAAGATACCAACCCCAACCCCACCTCAGGTCTATCATACTGGAGGAGGGAGTAACCTGGGAGAGATACCAAGGCATCAGAGACATCATGAAGGAGGAAAGTACTTATTTAATTAATCAAATTTCCTTTCTCTTCTGACCATTAACTCAGGCACCTTTTGAGTTAGGAAGCTGATATTTGGACATGCCAATGACCGGGTGATTTGGCTGCAAAGGCTATTTTTGATTTATTAATTAATCAATTAAGCAATTAATCGATTAAGTATTTAATTATTCGATTAATTACTAATTTTTTTTTTTTTTTTTTTCAGTTACAGATTCTGATGAAATGGTGGTGGTTTATGTGTTCTCTGACCGAATTGATTAATAATTTAATTTTTTAATGATTATTATTTATTTATTTTCATTATTAATCATTTATTTATTTTCTTTCTCATTTGGCCAATATCTCAGGCACCTTTTGAGCTTGGAAGCTAATATTTAGACATGAGTGACCAAGTGATGTGGCTATCAAGGATATTTTTGATTTATTGATTAATCAATTAATCAATTAATCGATTAATTATTTAATTATTCGATTAATTACTAATTTTTTATTTTTTTTTCAGTTACAGATTCTGATGAAATGGTGGTGGTTTATGTGTTCTCTGACCGAATTGATTAATAATTAAATTTTTTAATGATTATTATTTATTTATTTTCATTATTAATCATTTATTTATTTTCTTTCTCATTTGGCCAATATCTCAGGCACCTTTTGAGCTGGGAAGCTAATATTTGGACATGACAGTGACCAAGTGATGTGGCTATCAAGGATATTTTTGATTTATTGATTAATCATTTAATCGATTAATTATTTATTGATTAATTATTGATTAATCAATTAATTATTTAATTTTTAATTAATGACTTATTTAATTAAATTTCTAAAAGATACATCTTCGGATGAAGCACTTGTGGTTTAGTTATGCTATTAGCCAATTGATTAAGAAAATATTTTGTGATAATGTTTTATTGATTTTAATTATGCAATTAATCAATCAATTAGCATACACCTCTGCCTCCCAATGCAGCCTCTATGAGGTGCACTGCGGTATTGCCGGGCGCCGGAGGCTATTTAATTATTTGGCATGGGGGCGGTGTACTTTGAATGTATCTGTACTTGTTTGTTGCTTTTCTATAATCCTGAGCACTGTTTTGAGGCCTTTATTGGATTCATTGACCCAGAAAACATAGGATTAGCATATTTGATTAAGTTTATAGGTTGACTCGAAGCCGAGACAGCGCAAAATATGTATTTTATGGCGGCCATTTTGAAAATCCAAAATCTGTGTCTGTACAAATGCCAACATTGATTTTCGGATTCTCCATGCTCTGATGATTCCAAAAATGTACAGGTTTGCTAATCTCCCAAAATTTTGAACGAAATTATATTTGTTAACATCGTGAACCTGACTAATGTGGGAGGGGGGTGGGGGGGGGGGGGGTGACACCATGAGTTACCGCACTGGGTGACACCAACCCGAGTGACGCCACTGAGTATGACGTTGATGAGTTAGGTGAAGCTTGATGTGCCGGTTTCAATTTACATTAAAACAAATTATCTTCTTCTTCACTTATAAATATAATAATGGTGAGTCTCATTCACAGTTTCAGTCCCATTTTGTCATATCGATTAGATTCAGAAAACGCTTGCTATATTCAAAACTCATTTTTTCAACATTTCCATTTTGTTCATTTAAGAGTAATATTGTGGCGGACACAAAAGCCCACTGGCGTGGTGACATCATTCCACGCACCAAGTGGGCGGTGGCCACGCCCGAGGGGTAGGCGTGGCCTCATGATATACACCGGGCGACCAGCCCGGAGCATTTCAGTGTTACAGTGTAGTCTTACAATAAAGACGTTTATATGTTACCGCTTGTCCGCTTCCTCCTTGCTCACAAGCAGCGCGCGTAACGCCGCGCTTTACTGGTGACCCTCGACGTTGGATCTGCCGTAGCGATCCTTCCGAACACGACGCCATTGCAATGGCCAACGACAAGGCAATGGCGATTAAACTTCCCGAATTTTGGGAGGCCCAGGCCGAAGTCTGGTTCGTTCAAGCCGAAGCCCAATTTCAGCTTCGGCGCCTCACCAACGACGACCTGCGCTACTGCCATGTCGTCGCCTCCCTCGGGCCCGGCACGGCCGCTCGAGTTGTGTCCGTCCTTCGCCACCCACCGGACGGTCACAAGTACGAGGCACTCAAGCGGCTACTCCTAGCCACGTTCGGCCTCACGGACGACGCACGGGCCGACCGCCTCCTGGATCTCCCCGAGCTCGGTGAGACGCGCCCGTCGGTCCGAATGGACCATATGCTGTCACTGTTGGGCGACGAAGCCCCCGGTTCGCTATTCCGGGCGCTTTTCCGGCGCCAACTTCCAGCGCAGGTTCGCCTCGCGTTGGCCGGGACCGAGCTAACGGAACCCCGAGCATTGGCCGCCAAGGCGGACAGGTACTTCGCCGCTTCGGACACGCGGGCGAGCGTCGGCGTGGCCGTCACGGCCCTCGACGCTGATGTTCAGCAGCATGTTCCACAGCATCAGCTTCTACAGCGCGCTGATGTTCAGCAGCATGCTGATACGCACCTCGTGAACGCCGCCACGCCCCGCCCACCGCCGCGGCGAAAACCCCCACCGCGGGGAAACCCGCCAACTCCACCGGCCTGGGCCTGGCGGAGCCAGCCGCGCTCCTCCAGCTCCACCACCTGGTGCTGGTTCCACGCCAAGTTCGGCCACGAAGCTCGGCGGTGTCATCCGCCGTGCTCCTTCAACGGGTCGGGAAACGCCCGGGCCGGCGCTCAATAGTGGCGATGAGCGCCGGCCGTTCGAGCAGCCTGCTGTTCATAACGGACACCTTCTTCGGGCGCCGTTACCTGTGCGACACGGGAGCGCAGGTGAGTGTCATTCCCGCCGGCACGTCAGACAAGCACGCCGCGGGTGGGGGCCCCGCGCTGCTTGCCGCGAACGGGACGCCCATCCGTACGTACGGAAAACGCTGCCTCTCACTGCGGTTTGGAGGGCAGGTTTTCCGATGGACGTTCGTCACCGCCGACGTGCCCATGGCACTGCTTGGCGCGGACTTCCTGTGCGCTAATGGGCTCCTGGTCGACGTCAAGCGCAGACGGCTTGTCCAGGCCGAGATGTTCAGCTCGCTCGCTTGTGCGTTGCCCAGCTCAACGAGCGGCTTGCCAAGCGGCTTGCCGAACGATTCGGTTCCGGCCACGTTGGTCTGTACGCTTCCGGCAGCGGACGCATTCACCCGCCTCCTCGCCGGCTTCCCGGCCCTCACGCGGCCCACCTTCTCGGCGGGGGCCGTCAAGCACGGGGTGGCCCATCACATCCCCACCGTCGGGCCACCGGTCTACGCCCGGGCACGCCGCCTCGAGCCGACGAAGCTGGCGGTGGCAAAAGCGGGGTTCGCTACCCTGGAGCGACTCGGCATCGTTCGGCGCTCAGAGAGCGCTTGGGCGTCGCCGCTGCACATCGTGCCGAAGCCCGGCGGGGGATGGCGACCGTGCGGGGACTATCGCCGTCTCAATGACGCCACGACTCCCGACCGCTACCCCGTCCCCCACATTCAGGACTTTTCCGCCCGTTTGGCGGGCAGGTCCTTCTTCTCGAAGGTGGACCTCATACGCGGCTACCATCAGGTCCCCGTCAGGCCGGAGGACGTCCCGAAGACGGCGGTCATCACGCCATTCGGACTCTTCGAGTTCCTGCGCATGCCCTTCGGTCTGAAGAATGCGGCTCAGGCGTTCCAGCGACTGATGGACAGCGTCCTGCGCGACTTGGATTTTGTCTATGTCTACCTGGACGATATCCTCGTCGCCAGCGCGTCCCGCGAAGAGCACCTACGCCACCTCCGCACGCTCTTCGAACGCCTGGGCCAGCATGGCCTGATTGTGAACCCCGCAAAGTGCCGGTTCGGCGCCGCCACAATCGATTTTCTGGGGCACCGTGTCACCAGGCACGGAGCCGTCCCCCTGCCGGCCAAGGTGGAGGCGGTGAAGGGGTTTCCGCGCCCCCACACGATCAGAGGGCTGCAGGAGTTCCTGGGCATGGTGAACTTTTACCATCGGTTCCTGCCCCGTATCGCCCAGCTCCTGCGCCCCCTGCACGAAGCTCTCCGAGGTAAGCCGGGCAAAGGCGACGTTACCTGGACCGAGCAGATGGACACGGCGTTCACGGGCGTGAAGCTCGCCTTGGCTAACGCCACCATGCTCGCGCACCCGGCGCCCGATGCACCGATCGCCCTCACCACCGATGCCTCGGACTACGCGGTGGGCGCGGTGCACGAGCAATGGGTGCGTGGAGCTTGGCAACCGCTGGCGTTCTTTAGCCGGCAGCTTCGCCCGCCCGAACGCCGTTACAGTACCTTCGACCGCGAGTTGCTCGGACTTCACTTGGCGGTCAGGCACTTCCGCCATCTGCTCGAGGGCCGGGCGTTCACTGCCTTCGTCGACCACAAGCCGCTGATCTTTGCGATGGGCAAGGTCACCGAGCCGTGGTCGGCCCGGCAGCAGCGTCACCTCTCGGCCGTGTCCGAGTACACGACGGACATCCAGCACGTCGCGGGGAAGGACAACCCGGTGGCGGATTGCCTTTCCCGGGCCGTCGCCCACGCAGTCCACCTCGGCATCGACTATGCCCGGATGGCAGCGGACCAGGCCGCTGACCCCGACGTCCAGGCCTTGCGGACCGCCGTCATGGGCCTCCGCGTCACCGAGGTGCCGTTCGACGGCGCGGGCGTGGCCCTCTTGTGCGACGTCTCCCTCGGGCGTCCTCGCCCCATCGTGCCCGCGGGCTGGCAGCGCCAGGTGTTTGACGCCATCCACGGCCTGTCCCACCCGGGCGCGAGGGCCTCCCAAAGGCTGATCGCCGACAAGTTCGTCTGGCATGGCCTCCGGAAGGCCGTCCGCGGCTGGGCCAGGACGTGCCCCGCGTGCCAGCGCGCCAAGGTGCACCGGCACACCCAGGCCCCGTTGGCCCCGTTCACGGTGCCGGAACGCCGGTTTGACCACGTCCACGTGGACCTGGTGGGACCTCTGCCCCCCTCGCTGGGTTTCACCTACGTCCTCACCATGGTGGACCGCACCACCCGGTGGCCGGAGGCCGTGCCCTTGGCGTCGACAACGGCGGCCGATGTCGCGCAGGCTTTCATCGCCACCTGGGTCGCCCGGTTCGGCGCCCCCTCAGACATCTCATCCGACCGCGGCCCCCAGTTCACCTCAGAGCTCTGGGGGCGGTTGCGCAGGGGCTCGGGGTCCGGCTGCACCGAACCACGGCCTACCACCCCCAGGCTAACGGCTTGTGTGAGCGATTTCACCGCTCATTGAAGGCCGCGCTCCGGGCCACCCTCCGCGACGGCGGCTGGGTCGACAGGCTCCCATGGGTCCTGCTGGGCCTCCGGACGGCGCCCAAGGAGGACCTGCGCGCATCCGCGGCGGAGTTGGTCTTCGGGCAACCGCTGCGGGTGCCGGGCGAGTTCCTCCCCGACTCCACAGCACCATGGTCCGCGGCACAGCAGCACTCCGCTCTGCAAGAGACCGCCCAGAGGTTCGCCCCGGTGCCAACGGCATGCCACGGGCACCCACCGACGCACGTCGCCCCGGAGCTTCGCACGGCGGAGTACGTCTTCGTCCGCCACGATGCCCATCGGACACCACTGCGGCCCCCGTACGACGGGCCTTTCCGCGTGCTGGAGACCGGGGCGAAGCACTTCACCCTGGACATCGGCGGTACTCCTGACCGCGTTTCGGTAGACCGCCTCAAGCTGGCCCACCTCGATGTGGACCATCCACCGCCAGTGGCCCGACCCCCACGTCGGGGCCGCCCTCCTGCGGGCGGACCCCCGGCACCGCCCAGCCCCACCGCCACGCCGCCCCCCGGTCCTGCACCCATCCCACCTGGCATCCCTGCACCCCGGACGCCGCCGATCGCCAGGGGGCGCTTCGGCCGGGTCATTCGTCTGCCCCGCAAACTGGCCCTCCAGGTGCGCGGGAATTCTGGGGGGGCGCGTGTGGCGGACACAAAAGCCCACTGGCGTGGTGACATCATTCCACGCACCAAGTGGGCGGTGGCCACGCCCGAGGGGTAGGCGTGGCCTCATGATATACACCGGGCGACCAGCCCGGAGCATTTCAGTGTTACAGTGTAGTCTTACAATAAAGACGTTTATATGTTACCGCTTGTCCGCTTCCTCCTTGCTCACAAGCAGCGCGCGTAACGCCGCGCTTTACTGGTGACCCTCGACGTTGGATCTGCCGTAGCGATCCTTCCGAACACGACGCCATTGCAATGGCCAACGACAAGGCAATGGCGATTAAACTTCCCGAATTTTGGGAGGCCCAGGCCGAAGTCTGGTTCGTTCAAGCCGAAGCCCAATTTCAGCTTCGGCGCCTCACCAACGACGACCTGCGCTACTGCCATGTCGTCGCCTCCCTCGGGCCCGGCACGGCCGCTCGAGTTGTGTCCGTCCTTCGCCACCCACCGGACGGTCACAAGTACGAGGCACTCAAGCGGCTACTCCTAGCCACGTTCGGCCTCACGGACGACGCACGGGCCGATCGCCTCCTGGATCTCCCCGAGCTCGGTGAGACGCGCCCGTCGGTCCGAATGGACCATATGCTGTCACTGTTGGGCGACGAAGCCCCCGGTTCGCTATTCCGGGCGCTTTTCCGGCGCCAACTTCCAGCGCAGGTTCGCCTCGCGTTGGCCGGGACCGAGCTAACGGAACCCCGAGCATTGGCCGCCAAGGCGGACAGGTACTTCGCCGCTTCGGACACGCGGGCGAGCGTCGGCGTGGCCGTCACGGCCCTCGACGCTGATGTTCAGCAGCATGTTCCACAGCATCAGCTTCTACAGCGCGCTGATGTTCAGCAGCATGCTGATACGCACCTCGTGAACGCCGCCACGCCCCGCCCACCGCCGCGGCGAAAACCCCCACCGCGGGGAAACCCGCCAACTCCACCGGCCTGGGCCTGGCGGAGCCAGCCGCGCTCCTCCAGCTCCACCACCTGGTGCTGGTTCCACGCCAAGTTCGGCCACGAAGCTCGGCGGTGTCATCCGCCGTGCTCCTTCAACGGGTCGGGAAACGCCCGGGCCGGCGCTCAATAGTGGCGATGAGCGCCGGCCGTTCGAGCAGCCTGCTGTTCATAACGGACACCTTCTTCGGGCGCCGTTACCTGTGCGACACGGGAGCGCAGGTGAGTGTCATTCCCGCCGGCACGTCAGACAAGCACGCCGCGGGTGGGGGCCCCGCGCTGCTTGCCGCGAACGGGACGCCCATCCGTACGTACGGAAAACGCTGCCTCTCACTGCGGTTTGGAGGGCAGGTTTTCCGATGGACGTTCGTCACCGCCGACGTGCCCATGGCACTGCTTGGCGCGGACTTCCTGTGCGCTAATGGGCTCCTGGTCGACGTCAAGCGCAGACGGCTTGTCCAGGCCGAGACGTTCAGCTCGCTCGCTTGTGCGTTGCCCAGCTCAACGAGCGGCTTGCCAAGCGGCTTGCCGAACGATTCGGTTCCGGCCACGTTGGTCTGTACGCTTCCGGCAGCGGACGCATTCACCCGCCTCCTCGCCGGCTTCCCGGCCCTCACGCGGCCCACCTTCTCGGCGGGGGCCGTCAAGCACGGGGTGGCCCATCACATCCCCACTGTCGGGCCACCGGTCTACGCCCGGGCACGCCGCCTCGAGCCGACGAAGCTGGCGGTGGCAAAAGCGGGGTTCGCTACCCTGGAGCGACTCGGCATCGTTCGGCGCTCAGAGAGCGCTTGGGCGTCGCCGCTGCACATCGTGCCGAAGCCCGGCGGGGGATGGCGACCGTGCGGGGACTATCGCCGTCTCAATGACGCCACGACTCCCGACCGCTACCCCGTCCCCCACATTCAGGACTTTTCCGCCCGTTTGGCGGGCAGGTCCTTCTTCTCGAAGGTGGACCTCATACGCGGCTACCATCAGGTCCCCGTCAGGCCGGAGGACGTCCCGAAGACGGCGGTCATCACGCCATTCGGACTCTTCGAGTTCCTGCGCATGCCCTTCGGTCTGAAGAATGCGGCTCAGGCGTTCCAGCGACTGATGGACAGCGTCCTGCGCGACTTGGATTTTGTCTATGTCTACCTGGACGATATCCTCGTCGCCAGCGCGTCCCGCGAAGAGCACCTACGCCACCTCCGCACGCTCTTCGAACGCCTGGGCCAGCATGGCCTGATTGTGAACCCCGCAAAGTGCCGGTTCGGCGCCGCCACAATCGATTTTCTGGGGCACCGTGTCACCAGGCACGGAGCCGTCCCCCTGCCGGCCAAGGTGGAGGCGGTGAAGGGGTTTCCGCGCCCCCACACGATCAGAGGGCTGCAGGAGTTCCTGGGCATGGTGAACTTTTACCATCGGTTCCTGCCCCGTATCGCCCAGCTCCTGCGCCCCCTGCACGAAGCTCTCCGAGGTAAGCCGGGCAAAGGCGACGTTACCTGGACCGAGCAGATGGACACGGCGTTCACGGGCGTGAAGCTCGCCTTGGCTAACGCCACCATGCTCGCGCACCCGGCGCCCGATGCACCGATCGCCCTCACCACCGATGCCTCGGACTACGCGGTGGGCGCGGTGCACGAGCAATGGGTGCGTGGAGCTTGGCAACCGCTGGCGTTCTTTAGCCGGCAGCTTCGCCCGCCCGAACGCCGTTACAGTACCTTCGACCGCGAGTTGCTCGGACTTCACTTGGCGGTCAGGCACTTCCGCCATCTGCTCGAGGGCCGGGCGTTCACTGCCTTCGTCGACCACAAGCCGCTGATCTTTGCGATGGGCAAGGTCACCGAGCCGTGGTCGGCCCGGCAGCAGCGTCACCTCTCGGCCGTGTCCGAGTACACGACGGACATCCAGCACGTCGCGGGGAAGGACAACCCGGTGGCGGATTGCCTTTCCCGGGCCGTCGCCCACGCAGTCCACCTCGGCATCGACTATGCCCGGATGGCAGCGGACCAGGCCGCTGACCCCGACGTCCAGGCCTTGCGGACCGCCGTCATGGGCCTCCGCGTCACCGAGGTGCCGTTCGACGGCGCGGGCGTGGCCCTCTTGTGCGACGTCTCCCTCGGGCGTCCTCGCCCCATCGTGCCCGCGGGCTGGCAGCGCCAGGTGTTTGACGCCATCCACGGCCTGTCCCACCCGGGCGCGAGGGCCTCCCAAAGGCTGATCGCCGACAAGTTCGTCTGGCATGGCCTCCGGAAGGCCGTCCGCGGCTGGGCCTGGACGTGCCTCGCGTGCCAGCGCGCCAAGGTGCACCGGCACACCCAGGCCCCGTTGGCCCCGTTCACGGTGCCGGAACGCCGGTTTGACCACGTCCACGTGGACCTGGTGGGACCTCTGCCCCCCTCGCTGGGTTTCACCTACGTCCTCACCATGGTGGACCGCACCACCCGGTGGCCGGAGGCCGTGCCCTTGGCGTCGACAACGGCGGCCGATGTCGCGCAGGCTTTCATCGCCACCTGGGTCGCCCGGTTCGGCGCCCCCTCAGACATCTCATCCGACCGCGGCCCCCAGTTCACCTCAGAGCTCTGGGGGGCGGTTGCGCAGGGGCTCGGGGTCCGGCTGCACCGAACCACGGCCTACCACCCCCAGGCTAACGGCCTGTGTGAGCGATTTCACCGCTCATTGAAGGCCGCGCTCCGGGCCACCCTCCGCGACGGCGGCTGGGTCGACAGGCTCCCCTGGGTCCTGCTGGGCCTCCGGACGGCGCCCAAGGAGGACCTGCGCGCATCCGCGGCGGAGTTGGTCTTCGGGCAACCGCTGCGGGTGCCGGGCGAGTTCCTCCCCGACTCCACAGCACCATGGTCCGCGGCACAGCAGCGCTCCGCTCTGCAAGAGACCGCCCAGAGGTTCGCCCCGGTGCCAACGGCATGCCACGGGCACCCACCGACGCACGTCGCCCCGGAGCTTCGCACGGCGGAGTACGTCTTCGTCCGCCACGATGCCCATCGGACACCACTGCGGCCCCCGTACGACGGGCCTTTCCGCGTGCTGGAGACCGGGGCGAAGCACTTCACCCTGGACATCGGCGGTACTCCTGACCGCGTTTCGGTAGACCGCCTCAAGCTGGCCCACCTCGATGTGGACCATCCACCGCCAGTGGCCCGACCCCCACGTCGGGGCCGCCCTCCTGCGGGCGGACCCCCGGCACCGCCCAGCCCCGCCGCCACGCCGCCCCCCGGTCCTGCACCCATCCCACCTGGCATCCCTGCACCCCGGACGCCGCCGATCGCCAGGGGGCGCTTCGGCCGGGTCATTCGTCTGCCCCGCAAACTGGCCCTCCAGGTGCGCGGGAATTCTGGGGGGGCGCGTGTGGCGGACACAAAAGCCCACTGGCGTGGTGACATCATTCCACGCACCAAGTGGGCGGTGGCCACGCCCGAGGGGTAGGCGTGGCCTCATGATATACACCGGGCGACCAGCCCGGAGCATTTCAGTGTTACAGTGTAGTCTTACAATAAAGACGTTTATATGTTACCGCTTGTCCGCTTCCTCCTTGCTCACAAGCAGCGCGCGTAACGCCGCGCTTTAATATCACCCTATCAAACAGCATGCCTGATTTATACACCGCCTTTAAAAGATTCACAAAGCAGGTCGCTCTACTTCCAACAAAGGTGAGAAAAGGATACAAACAAAAATCAACTGATATTTCACTAATTCGTTCGCTCCATTTTTAAAGGATGAAAGTTAATTTTCATTTATTTTCTCTTAAAACTTGTCGGTCAAAACACAATATAACCTCCATCTTCCTCTTAATATTCCAGATAGCGAGGCGACTCTGCGTTTCCTGGCAACGTCGGGTACCTGTGCTCGTAAGGAAAGAAACTTCATGTACTTGACGTCATTACACCAACCATCCATCGTGGAAGTGTTTCGACTTTCGAGAGATACGATGGGCGTGGTCGGGATAAACAGATGGGCGTACTTCCGGATAATTGGGTGGGTGTGCTCTCCAAGAAAGTACTGTACGTCATCTAACGCTTTAATAGCTATTTTAGATGTTTTAAAGATTTTGCAGTAAATATTTACTTTAATATATCTTGGCTTTAAAAGTATATGCGCAGATTTCCTCAGAATATCGACTTCATTGAATGGATTTTAACGGATCGACAAGAGCGGTGCATAAATAGGGAATGCTGTTTTATTAGGCTGGACTAAGCTATTTGAAATTTTAATCAAATTAAAGTTACGATAACTAGCTTAGCGGATTAATATTATAACAAGGCTAACAACTCTAAAAAAGCGAGTGAAGCGAAAAGTTTGCTTAGGACACCAATAAGGAAGAGGACGGACGGTATTCGAGCTTGGGCTCGATTATCTGTGTTAGGCCTCTGTTTGCAACTTGCAAGAGCTCCGAAACGGGTGTTATTGTTTGTGTGGTTTTTCGGTTTATAAAACCGTTGCACACTCGTATGTCAAAATGGTGACGATAGAAGATTTGTACAAGAATTATGGGATTCTTGCCGATGCTCAGGATGACATAACGCAGGTTTGTTTGAGCGTTTACGGTTTAGGCCTCGATTCGTGGTGCGCGGTTAAGCAAGGGGGATGGGATGGGATATCCAAGGCAAGTATGTGTTTGTTTCGTGTTATAGTTTGTACTTTTTCTGGGAAGGAGGAGTTCAGGGTTCCTTTGGTCCCATTTAATGCGAATACTACAACATGGGAAGGGTCCGAATCTGACCCGAGAACATTTTCTTTGAAGTATGAATATACTAATATTTCAGGCTCTTTGTACTGATATAAATGTTTAGCACTTTCTAGGCATGCTAGAAAGCTGTTATTTAGCAAATTGATGCAACTCGAAGCCAGGATTCCAAGGAAAATGACAAAACGCGATATAAATGTCAATAAACGAAAATATCCGTGAACAAGTGTCGGCCGGTGCAGCCTCGCCCCTGCTCACGGATGGGCGCCACGACCACATCAGTAAGTTATGGGTGTTTACATAAATACAGTCAGATCTCTATCGGGCATCATGCATATTAACAAACACTCGTCAATGCACATTTCCATGTGTTCACGATGCGCATTTCTGGGAATGTCGCCTTGTCCCAGTAAATTGAGTATGGCCGATTCTCAGCAGCGTTTTGTCTGCCAAGTAAAGGATGCCTTCTTCATCTATCAAAACCTGCCAAATGATTCTTATACTGACTGTACTGTGTTTATCGTCTGGTCAGTTATTTAAACCAAGACACATTATAGGATCACTATCTCCAGTTTCCAAAACACAATAGTTAACTAGAACTTCACTCGGTAGAGCGCAAACCTCCACCGGGCTGAACGGTTTACGTTTTGTATCCACCGATGGGCCGGGTCTGGATTCGGACTTGAACCAAAATCTAATTGGCTTGTTCTTGTCAACCCATTCACCAAGTTTTGCCATAACTCCATAATATTTTGAGATATCGATCAATATATCGTATTTTGCCCCATCTCACAATTGTGGGGAATGACAAAAATCTAGGACCCACATCCGAATCTTCGCCAAAATCGAATCTATTCGTCCTTGGCACACACCCAGCATGTCCACCAAGCTTCGTCCGAATCCACCTGCAACGTTTTGAGATAACCGGCTCGCAAACGGGGATGGAAACATAACCTCCATCCACCTTCAGTGGTGGAGGTAACTAGAATGTACATATCTCAAATTGCAAAGCCTGGCCGCATCCGCTTTGTACTCAAACTAAACTTGACAAAAACAACTTGAAACAACAACAACAACAACATGCATTTTAAGGCCATTTTCCCTGCTAGAGCGGGGGTTATCTTTGCGGTCCCCATGACAATCTTCTCCATTTTGCCCTATTTTCTGCATCTCTCCTTGTTAACCCCCTTGCCCGCATTTCTTCTTCCACCATCTTTGGCCAAGTCTTTCTCGGTCTTCCCCGTCCTCTACTTCCTTCTATATTCATTTCCATCACTCTTCTCAACCAGTCACATTCATCCTTCCTCAACACATGACCAAACCATCTCCACCTGTTCCTCTTCACAACATCAATCACAGGCTCTATTCCCATCATTTTTCGCAATTCATCATTTGTTTTCCTCTCTCTCAACGACACTCCGCACATCCATCGAACCATTCGCATTTCCACCCTTTCCAACCTTCGTTGCTGCTCCACGTTCATTACCCATGTCTCGCTCCCATAAATCATAACACTTCTCACACATGCAACATACACCTTTCCCTTCAGCTTCAACGACACTCCCCTCCTCATCAGCGCGCCACTCAGTTCCCGAAACTTCTTCCATGCACATCTCACTCGAGCAACCGTTGCCGAGTCTGATCCACCTTCTCCATTCAGCATGTCTCCGAGGTAGCAAAATGTTATCACACCTTCCAGCTTCACGCCTTCTCCAAGATCCAACTCAACATTTCCTCAATCTGCAGCTCCCTCTGTGCACACCTTACATTTGAATGTAGCTGCCACACTGGTTAATGACCCTCTCAGACCACTACATTTTTGATGAACCCACTCAGCGCCAATTGTACCTTGAATGGAGTTCACTCCGACACCCTTCCTGCACACAGCACATGGCCACTTCCCAGTTCTTTCCACCTCACCACATGCTTTACCACTTGCCATCACCTTCGTCTTTCCGATATTCACCTTCAGACCTTTTGTCTCCATACATTCCTTCCACTTGTTCATCTTTTCCTTCAGTCCATCCATACTTTCCGCAATCAACACCAGATCATCTGCAAACAACAACTCCCACGGTAAACCCTCCTTTACGTTCTGAGCCAGCACCTCCATCACAGCTACAAATAGTAGTGGACTTAGTACCGACCCCTGATGCACTCCCACCTTCACCTCAAACTCACCACTGTTCCCGTCCTTTGTCCTTACAGCTGTGTGCGCTCTTTTGTACATTGCCATCACTACTCTGATCAACCATTCCTCCACTCCTAACTTCCTCATTGCCCGTGTCAATACTTTGCGTGGAACCCTATCGAATGCTTTCTCCAGATCAACAAACACAAGAAACAACTTCTTCCTCTTCTCCATGTACTTCTCCTGCAACTGCCTCACAATAAAAAGCGTGTCTGTCGTTCCTCTTCCTGGCATAAATCCAAACTGCATTTTGTCGATCTTCACTTTCTTCCTTATCCTCCTCTCCAACACCCTTTCCAATACCTTAATTCCATGCTCCAATAACTTTATCGCTCGGTACGAGCCACACTCTAGAGGGTCCCCTTTCCCCTTGTATCGAGGGACGAGGGTACTCAGTTCCCAATTCACTGGAATGCGGCCTTCTTTCACCGCCAGATTACAGATCTCTGTCATTCTCTTCACACCCCAACTTCCTGCTGCCTTCAACATATCTCCCACAACTACCGTCGGCCCTCCCGCTTTTCTACTCTTCATTGCTGTTATCGCTTCGTCAACTTCCTTCTCAGTTATCTTCTCTGCCGGTCCTAAAACTGGGTTACTCTCTATGTTGCTATCCCATTCATTCTCTGTATTCAACAGCATTTCCATATATCTTTTCCATCTTCCTTTAATTCCATCTGGGTCCACAACGATTTGTCCCACTTCATCCTTCAAGCAACTCTCACCCACATCACATCACACCTCTTTCGCTATCTGCTTTGCAATCCTGAATACTGCTTTCTGACCCTCTTCCGAATCCAAGCGTTCTCCGAACATTTTCCTACATGCCTCCTGCGCCTTTGCTACCTCTTTCTTTGCAGCCTTCTTGGCTGCCTTATAACTTTCATGCTCTGCTGTTTCTGCTCCCGTACCCTTCGCCTTCTGCCACTTCTTGAACTTCTTCCTCTTCTCGTCAATCCTCTTTCCAACTTCATCATCCCACCACCATGTTTCCAAGTGCCTCGTGTTTACAAATACAAGTGTTTCCAAGATCCTTTTGTCCATTCACATACCTCACCAACGGCTCCCAACAGACTAGCTTTCATTGACATCCAACCACTTTCAAGCTCAACCACATCATCCTCGACCCTACTCAGCCTCTCATGACTGCGGGGGCCCCGTCAGCACCACGCCACGTTTGCCCGGTCAGCACCACACCCTTGGAAAGGACTTCGATGCATGTCGGCCCAGAGCCTGGCGCGAAGTCCAAGGAGTGAAACAAAAACAACTTGAAAGAAAAATGTAAAATTTGTTCATTAGTGTTCTCCATGTTCTCATTACAAATGTTTGTTGAAAAAGCTCAAATGGTTAAAAAAAAGCTATTGCTTGGAATGACATACTCAAGCTCGATGGTAATTAAATAAAGATGCACTGAAGCGATTTAAAAATAAATAAATAATAACCCAGCCGTCTTGAGCCGTGCAGCTGCGGCCTGGCTGATAAGGCCTATTTGTAATCACTGTGATTTTGCCCTTTGATATTTTGACCCAATTATGAATTAATGTTCTCCATATTCTCATGATAAAGGTTTGTTGAAATTTTCTGTGGATACAGTAAACGGCCCCGATCATAGGGCGTGGTTCTGTGACCCTCAAGTTAGGGTCGGTAAGGAGGGAGATAGATGTTTGGGTGGCGGAGGTGTGCGACCCATGTTTAATAGGGTTGGACCTGTTGACTGCCAGCGGTTGTAAAATCGACTTGTGCCGGGGGATCCTGCAGGTGGGAGTAGAAGAGCTGCCGTTAGGGGGAGTGAGCACGGCCGAGAGAGCGGAGCTGGAGGCTTCCGAGGCCGTGACCATCCCCCCAAGGGCCGAGGCGATAGTGCCGGCCCGGTGGGCAGCTCGCCCAACATGGCAGGAGTCCTGCGGCCTGGTCGAACCGGTGGCAGCGCAGTCCATACCGGGTTTAATCGTGGGCCGCACCCTTGTAAAAACGGACGGACCGGTAGTGGCCGTCCGAGTAATAAATATGAGTACAGAACCACGCACTATAGTAAGGGGCACGAGGGTAGCTGGCTGCACCCCAGTTGAGGAAGTCGCGACAGTGAGGGGCGAGAACGTCCAGCCGAGCCGACCCCGGGGGGAGCCTTCAATAACAAGTAGGAATTGGCCCGATCCCATTTGCAAGATGGTAAATCGTAGCAGCGTAGAGTTGGGAGGTACCCAGAGGGAGGCCTTACACAAACTGGTTGGGTGCACCGGATTGCAATATGACGTTCTTGAATTTGTCAGGGACTATCACCATAAGGCCTATTTGTAATCACTGTGATTTTGCCCTTTGATATTTTGACCCAATTATGAATTAATGTACTCCATATTCTCATGATAAAGGTTTGTTGAAATTTTTTAAAGTCAAAAGCTCAAGTTAGTAAAAGTTTCGTGCCCTGAACACACACATGCACACACATGCACACACATGCACACACATGCACACACATATACTATAGGAGCACACACATATACTATAGTTTATTTGACTCAAAGACCTTCTCCTTTAAGCATCTCCACAGGAAATGGTTACCCTGATTGAGATTTGGGGAAATTGCTGGCCATACTAATATTACACACACCCGAAGAGAGAAAGTGATAGATACAAAACCTTTATGGCACAAGTCATGCTCGCGTGTAGTCTCGGTTCTCGTTTGGGGCATTGCGGTCTGGTGTTTTGTTCTCGCACCCTCTCCTCCGGGACTTGTGAAACCACGAACCACCTTGCAGGTATAGCCACCACGGGCAGCACTCAAATCCAGAGTACGTAAGCCAGCAACCAACCACGAACAACCCGCAACCACGAAGGAGAGCTACATGCACCAGCCAGTCACTCATCACAAATGTTGTGCATAGTGTACGCCCTTTGTATTCCTTGCGGGGCCACGAACCACACACACTCGCAGCACACGCAAGCACCCAGAACGACTGGCAGCGCTGTGCAGTATTTGCTCCCGATAATGTCCCGCAAAACCCTGGTGTTGGGCTAGCGGCTAGGGTGCCGGCTTAGGAACCTAGGATCCTGGGTTCGAATCCCGGTTGATCGCTGAATTAACGCCAGGGGGGTTGACTCAGCCTGTCATCCTTCCGAGGTCGGCTAATTGAGTACCAGTTCACTGGTAATGCCCTGTTTGTCGTTAAAGGTGGCAAAAAAGGTTGGCGTCAGGAAGGGCATCCGGCCGTAAAACATTGCTTCAAAAAGGGGACCAAAAAACAACAACAACCACGGTTCCCGAAAAAGGCCAACCCCCGCTTTGCGGGGAAAAATGGCCTCTAAAGGTGTTTTTTTTTTGTTTGTTTTTTTCAATGTCCCGCAAGCTCGTCACACCGTGTGGCTGATTAGTGCTGATTATTCAAGCACCAAAAAACCATTTCACTAAACATATTGAGAGGAAATGATCATGCTCGCTGTCAAGATCGGTTTAAAACGATCACCTACATTACACTTGCGGTCCATTACACATCTGCCCTCTACCCCTACACCTACCTGTTCGTGTTACCTTGGATTTCTCAAATTTTTTTTTTTTTTTCAAAGGTTTATTATTGTTCAAATCTTTCCAGTTGCTTTATCCATCGAGTTGCCATTTCCTTTTGAGCAGGTTTCTTAAAGTACCTTTGAACATGTGCTCGCGTGTTACCAAACAAGTTAACAACTGAAAACTTTTGCTCCACTTGTTCCATTTCCCATGGCAGCACAAGCCTGCTTATCAGGTCATCTTGGAGGGTGTCAAAGGCGGTGCGAAGGAGAAGCGCTTGGCGGCGCAGTTTATCCCAAAGTTTTTCAAACATTTTCCCGACCTGGCGGAGAATGCCATAAACGCTCAGCTGGATCTGTGTGAAGACGAGGACGTCTCGGTGAGTATCGGTGACAACGTGGCATTTTAAATTCCTCCTCTACTTGTCTCATTTGGGTTTCATTCCTCACCGATGACATTTTATTGTTTGAGACACTTTGGTAGCCCATTTCACAAGTCGTCGAACAAGATCGTAAAAAGGCTATTGTCTTATGTAGTAATACACTCGTTAGTATACTTTTTTTGGTATACTTATTTAATAAGCTGAAAAGTATACTTTTTTGGTATGCTTTTTAAAATAAGTGGAAAGGTATACTTTTTGGTATGCTTTTTTAATATGCGGAAAGGTATACTTTTTTGGTATACTTTTTAATGAGTGGAAAGGTATACTTTTTTAATGAGTGGAAAGGTGTACTTTTTTAATAAGCGGAAAAGTATACTTTTTGTATACGGTGTCGAGGCTCATGGAGGAGCTAGAACACAGAATGGATCCAGGTATAACGGTATAGTAGAAAAATGGGGAGGGACCAATTCAGAGTTGAGGGACAAAATGGAGGGAGACATTGAGAAATAAGGGATATGGGGAAGAATGAGAGCAAGGGGAGGAGGGGTGAACAAAATAGATACAGCCACAAACTCTCGACCACAGAAGTGGAAGGGAAAACTTGGAACTTGGAAAAAGTTGGGCTTGGGGAGGGGTAATTGGGGTAGAATTCATGGTTGAGGTTTGGGGATGATCTGAGATGGTGGTGAACATCTGTCATAAAGTCCTAGAGGGAAGAATTGGACTGAAGAGAATGTGGAAGTTGGCGGTGGGGGGGTTGTGGGTGGGCGGGTTGTGGGGGGGGGGGGGGGTTGTGGGGGGCGGAGGGAAGAAGAACGAATGAGTCGGTGAGCAATGAGTACTAATTTTAGGAGTTTCACAAGAAGGGGGTTCCCGGCGACCGGTGTGTGCCCTCTAGAGACCTCGGGGGAGGGAGCGCGGAAAGAGCTGAGGGTGCAAGACTGTAAAGGTGGTAGAAGTATGTTGCTGTGATGCTGCTTTCATCCGCACCTGGAGTGCTGGTGTCTGTCATTGCTGGTTAAGCAGGCTTTATTTCATGTACAACTGACACATCCCTTCTCTCACAGTCCATTGTTATTGCACTCGTGAGTACCGAATGCAGGAACTATTTCCTCTGCCTAGATGCCATATCCCGTGCCAATGCTGAATGCACCATTGCTGATAATGCCATGTACCCCTAATAGTCATTTCCGCTGTTGAATGTGACCGAATCCTGCTAGTTTTGATTGTACGCCCTTTTTTCAGATTAGACGACAGGCCATTAAAGAGCTGCCTCAGTTTGCGACAGGAGAGAATCTTCCTCGGATTGCAGATGTTTTAACACAGTTACTACAGTCAGGTAAGCTGTTTTCCGGTCGGTAGTTTGGCTGCACACATGATGTTATGGTC
The DNA here is from genome assembly GCF_964187855.1 of Myxine glutinosa. NCBI lineage: Eukaryota > Metazoa > Chordata > Myxini > Myxiniformes > Myxinidae > Myxine > Myxine glutinosa. The sequence continues at coordinate 37,100,676 of NC_136261.1, forward strand.
ACTTGATCCTAAATCCTCCCCTACCTCCACCATATTGGGATTATTAGGCCGACCTAAATGGAGGTGCAACACTGTACTCCCCCTCGTGGGCCTACCTACAAACTGGGTTAAAAAGCAATCCTGGACTAGATCTTGCAAATCATCATCTGCTCTGCCATTTAGCCCTGGTCCTGGACCCAATATATCCTTGGCAAGTTAAAATCCCCCATAATCGACACTCTTCCCTCACCGCATGCCCTTCTGAATACTTTATATATATCCTTCCTTCCACCTCTTCCCTCACACCAGGAGCCCTATAAAAGCATCCTACCAGTATCATACTGTTTTTACAATCTCTAATCTCTACCCATACAGAATCTTCCACATTAATTCCCTTGTTAATGTCATCCCTTTCTCTTTATGCAATGCTGTATTTTACCCAGATTTCTACACCTCCTCCTATTTTCTACTTCTTGTCACACTGATACACACCGTAGGCTTCTAATCCTGTCCTCCAGTTACTCATTAAACCCCATCTCTCTAACTCCAACTACGGTCGGACCCCGACATTCGCGGAGGATACGTTCCTGGAAAATGCCGTGAATGTGGAATCTGCGAATGTCGAGGAATTGTTTGAATGAGTTGGGTAGGAGGGGATTTTTTTTTTTACTACATGGCACAGGCTCGTGGAAGAGCAGAATAAATAAGGCCACAACATAACAAAGGGAGCCGCAGGAGAAAGGGGAAATGCCAACGGCAGGGTGGAGGGAGAAAATAGATGGAGTCAGACAACCAAGGGATGCAGGTAACGATGAGGGGTAAGGGAGAATGCAGATAACTGAGGGGGACAAAGCATGGAGATGGCAGAGGGTGCAAGTCTTGACAAGGTGTCACCAGGTTTTCGAGAAAGGAGAGAGGTTTGAAAGCTCATTCTTGCGATTGGACAGATATTGTTTTCTTGCTCTCAAGAGAGTAGACACGTGTTGCGAGCTATGTGGAATTATTTGAGGTTGTTTTCAGTTGGATTTGCCTTCCATGAGGAGAATGCAAGTTGCTTTGAAGCAACTGCCTCACCACAGGATTCAGAATACCACGAGCAGGAGGATGGGTAACATCATTAAAGACGAGATGGGGTGAATGTGCGCTTAAGAGAGAACAGGTTTTTGTGGAAGAGTTCCCAGGCTGAATTGGTATCATTGGCGGTGGATTTAGGAGCACAGCCCTGAAAAAAGAACATTTTTCTTCTTTTTTCAACTGTAAATACGTGAAGTGCAGCTGTTGAAGCAGGTCACATGTTATGAAGCACAAATACGTGGATTCCACAAATGTTTGGACTACGAATGTCGAGGTCCGACTAACATACTCCTCGATATCTAGCTCTACTTTGGCCTCAAGCTCTTCCATCTTATTATTTAAACTCTGTTTTAAATATGTTTAGTTTAGAATGGACAATAATGGTTTAATATGTTTAATAAGTTTAATATTAAATTTCTTTATAATATTAAATTAATTTTTCAAACTTTAATAAGTTTAATATGGACATACTAAAGAATATGTTTAGCTTTTCCCTTCCTGAAATGATATTTTATTGCCCTCATTATTAATCACATTTTCCCGGTGTGTACGCTGGTTTAGAATAGGTACACCGTATCCCTGCGTGTCGTAAGAGGCGACTGAGGGTTGGCGTCAGGAAGGGCATCCGGCCATGAAAACATTGCCTCAAAAAGAGAACCATGACAATTACAACTACATATGAGCAGGGTTGAGTCCGAAGTGGAGATCGGTTTCTGAGGTTTGGGACATGGAATGTAGGGACAATGACAGGGAGGTCAGGAGAAGTGGTGGAAGTATTGATCAGAAGAAGAGTGGACAAATGTTGTGTGCAAGAGACGAGATGGAAGGGAAGTGGTGTGAGAATGGTGAAGGGTAGGCAGGGATAGAAATACAAGTTTGTGTGGCAATGGTGCCCGGAGGGCGTGAATGGTGTTGGTGTCCTGTTTTCTGAGGAGTTTGTAGACAGTGTGGTGAGTGTGACTAGAGTGAGTGATAGGTTGATGATGGTGAAAATGATGATTGGAAAGCTCTTGGTGAACGTCATCTCGGGATATGCTCCGCAGATTGGTCGGAGCGATGAAGAGAAGGACAAGTTCTGGTGTACGATGGAGAGGCTGATGGAAAATGTGAAAGATGAGGAAGTTGTGGTAGGAGGAGACCTAAATGGACATGTGGGAAGGAGTATGGACGGTTTTGAGGGAGTTCATGGGGGTTACGGATAGGATATGGTGTGAGAAATGGAGAAGGTGAAAGGATTTTGGAGTTTGCTGATGGAGCTGATTTGTTGATTTGTAATACTCCGTTCCAGAAAGAGGATAATAAGCTTGTAACATACACGTCAGGTGGGTCAACGACAACCGTTGCCAACCTGATGGTGCGTAGGCGAGATAGGGGGCACCTCCGGGACACAAAGGTGATCCCGGGGGAGGAGGCTGTTTCACAGCACCACTTTGTTGTCTGCGACATAAGGGTGAAAGGTGCGAGGAGAGCTCGGCGGGTGATGTACCAACCGAGAATGAAGGTGTGGAGGTTGAAAGAGGTCACAGTAAGGGAGGCATTAAAAGAGAGGCTGAGTAGGGTAGAGGATGATGTGGTTGAGCTTGAAAGTGGTTGGATGTCAATGAAAGATAGTCTGTTGGGAGCCGTTGGTGAGGTATGTGGATGGACAAAAGGACCACCGAGGCACTCGGAAACATGGTGGTGGGATGATGAAGTTGGAAAGAGGATTGACGAGAAGAGGAAGAAGTTCAAGGAGTGGCAGAGGGCGAAGGGTACGGGAGCAGAAACAGCAGAGCATGAAAGTTAAAAGGCAGCCAAGAAGGCTGCAAAGAAAGAGGGAGCAAAGGGCCGCAAAGGGCCGCAAAGGTGCAGGAGGCATGGAGGAAAATGTTCAGAGAATGCTTGGATTCAGAAGAGGGTCAGAGAGTGGTATTCAGGATTGCAAAGCAGATAGCGAAAGAGGTGTGATGTGATGGGGGTGAGTTGCTTGAAGGATGAAGTGGGACAAATCGTTGTGGACCCAGATGGAATAAAATGGAAGATGGAAAAGATATATGGAAATGCTGTTGAATACAGAGAATGAATGGGATGGCAACATGGAGAGTAACCCAGTTTTAGGACCGGCAGAGAAGATAACTGATAAGGAAGTTGAGGAAGCGATAAAAGCAATGAAGAGTAGAAAAGCGGGAAGGTCGACGGGAGTTGTGGGAGATATGTTGAAGGCAGCAGGAAGTTGGGGTGTGAAGAGAATGACAGAGATCTGTAATCTGGTGGTGAAAGGGCCGCATTCCAGTGGATTGGGAACTGAGTACCCTCGTCCCTCGATACAAGGGGAAAGGTGACCCTCTGGAGTGTGGCTCGTACCGAGTGATAAAGTTATTGGAGCATGGAATGAAGGTATTGGAAAGGTTGTTGGAGAGGAGGATAAGGAAGAAGGTGAAGATCGACGAAATGCAGTTTGGATTTATGCCAGGAAGAGGAACGACAGACGCGCTCTTTATTGTGAGGCAGTTGCAGGAGAAGTGCATGGAGAAGAGGAAGAAGTTGTTTCTTGGGTTTGTTGATCTGGAGAAAGCATTCGATAGGGGTCCACGCGAAGTATTGACATGGGCATTGAGGTAGTTTAGGAGTGGAGGAATGGTTGATCAGAGTACTGATGGAAATGTACAAAAGAGCGCACACAGCTGTAAGGACGAAGGACGGGAACAGTGGTGAGTATGAGGTGCATCAGGGGTCGGTACTAAATCCACTACTATTTGTAGCTGTGATGGAGGTGCTGGCTCAGAACGTAAAGGAGGGTTTACCGTGGGAGTTGTTGTATGCAGATGATCTGGTGTTGATTGCGGAAAGTATGGATGGACTGAAGGAAAAGATGAACAAGTGGAAGGAATGTATGGAGGCAAAAGGTCTGAAGGTGAATAGCGGAAAGACTAAGGTGATGGCAAGTGGTAAAGCATGTGGTGAAGTGGAAAGAACTGGGAAGTGGCCCTGTGCTGTGGAGGAAGGGTGTCGGAGTGAACTCCATTCAATGTACAATGTGCTCTGAGTGGGTTCATCAAAAATGCAGTGGTCTGAGAGGGTCATTAACCAGTGTGGCAGCTACATTCAATGCAAGGTGTGCACAGAGGGAGCTGCAGCTGGAGGAAATGTTGAGTTGGATCTTGGAGATGGCGTGAAGCTGGAAGGTGTGAAAACATTTTGCTCCCTCCGAGACATGCTGAATGGAGAAGGTGGATCAGACTCTGCAACGGTTTCTGGAGTGAGATGTGCAATGTTTGGGCATTGTGCAGGAAGAAGTTTCGGGAACTGAGTGGCGTGCTGATGAGGAGGGGAGTGTCGTTGAAGCTGAAGGGAAAGGTGTATGTTGCATGTGTGAGAAGTGTTATGATTTATGGGAGCGAGACATGGGTAATGAACGTAGAGCAGCAACGAAGGCTGGAAAGGGTGGAAATGCGAATGGTTCGGTGGATGTGCGGAGCATCGTTGAGAGAGAGAGGAAGACAAATGATGAATTGCGATAGATGATGGGAATAGAGCCTGTGATGGATACTGTGAAGAGAAACAGGTTGACGTGGTTTGGTCATGTGTTGAGGAAGGATGAAAGTGACTTGTTGAGAAGAGTGATGGAAATGAATGTAGAAGGAAGTAGGGGACGGGGAAGACTGAGAAAGACTTGGCTAAAGATGGTGGAAGAAGAAATGCGGGCAAGGGGGTTAACAAGGGGAGATGCAGAAAATAGGGCAAAATGGAGAAGATTGTCATGGGGACCGCAAGGCTAACCCCCGCTCTTGCAGGGAAAATGGCCTTTTAAAATGCCAACACTCACATCAATGTATAAATACTCCCAGGATTTGTGAAATACAGACTTGGCATTTAATATGGATTTTTTTTTTTTTTTTTTTTTGACTTGGGTTTACTTTCTACACTCAGTATATCAATCTGGTGTGTTTCTTTTACACTTTTGTGATTTATTTGTTAAAGGAACCATGTCACTGATTGTCACAGCAAGAAGTCAACAACAGGATTATATCACAGATGGCGTGGCAAAATGTACGGACAGGTGCATTTGATGATTGGCTTCACAGTTGGGTATACAAGGGTTGTTGCGTTCTGTATTAGTGGAAAACAACTACTGCACGTCTCCAAAAGTTATTGCCGCTTCCTCTGGAGATGGTCCGTCAACTCGACAATGCTGTTTGTCATGGAGTGGTGGCTTTACGAAATTACGGCATGAAACAGCGTGCTATTGCTCGGCAGTATGGCATCACTCAAGGTCAGGTGTCAAAGATCCTGAAACGAAATGCTCAGAGGGGTGTCCCTACTCCAATACCGAGGCCAGGACGTCCCCACAGAACCACAAGGACGGATGATCTTCAGCTGCACCGGTTAGTCTGCAATGGCCGTACCAAGTCAGCTAATCGGCTTAGGGCTGAGTGGCAGCAACTGACAAATGTGCCTGTATCCAGAAGGCTAGTCAACCAACGACTGGTTCAAGCAGGCTATCGTGCCAGGCGTCCCCTGAGAAAGCCACGCCTGACCAGACAACACTGCCAGCGCCGATTGCAGGCAGCCAGGACACTGGAATCACGTGATCTTCAGTGACGAGTCTAGATTTCTGGTCTATCGTCAAGATGGCCGCGTCCGAGTGCGCAGACAAGTGCATGAAGCCTTCAACAAAGATTGTATAGTGCCAAGAGTCCAAGCTGGAGGTGGTGGGGTGACCGTTTGGGCTGCTTTTCATGCAGGGGGCAAAACTGAGTTGTTCTGAATGGAAACCTGAACCAGTTCAAGTACAGGGCCATTCTGGAAGAAACATAGCTTCCATTTGCTCGTGCAGCCTTTCGAGGAAACTTTGTCTTCCAAGATTACAATGCACGGCCTCATCGTGCTCGCATGATCCAACACTTTCTTGCCTTGCTGTGGTGCAGAGCATATGGAGTGGCCTGCCATGTCCCCGGATATGAATCCGATAGAGAACTTGTGGGCAGAATTAACGCGTCAAATCGACCACTTGGACCAGCAGCCGACCTCTGTGCGTGAATTGCAGCAGGCTATTGTCACTGCATGGCAAGAGATTCCTGTGCAAACCTTGGCAAATCTCGTGAACAGCATGCCTCAACGTGTACGTGCTCTCCTGAATGCTCGTGGGGGTTACACGAAGTACTGAACTGTAATTTTACTGTCTGTAATCCCAGTCGTAATTTAACTTTGGTTTTTGTTAAAAAAATTTTTGGCTGATGTGCAAAATAGAGATACTTCTGGAAAACGTACAGAAGTTTAACACAGTACTGTCCATGAATTGAGTTCGATATCAGTTTACATCACTTTCAAGGATCAATTTATTTGTTTCGAAATGTCAAATGTGGTTTTTGTTTCTTTTAAAGGTCACATTAACAAAATCTAGAATAATTTCAACATAATTCCAATAAACTTTTGGTTCTAAGACATCTTGAAAAGTAAGTTCACCCCCACAAAAAAAATATTCCATATTAAATGCCAAGTCTGTATATACAGTCGGTCATTGTACTGTGGACTTGCCCGTGCTTTCCTTTTCCTGTTATTTCAGAAATGTCACCAGACATGTTGGCTTTGTTTGTGTCGTTCGTTTCAGTTTCGTTTGTCAGGCCTTATGGCATTTCCAGAATCAGGCCTGTCAGGCCCAGGGAAAATGGCCTTAAAATGCATGTTGTTGTTGTTGTTGTTGTTGTTGTTGTTGTTGTTGTTGTTATTAATCACATTCACATCAGTTCCTTCCTTTATAGCTTCCCCATCCTCCGTTGACCTAAAAAGCCTAAATTCCTTCAATTCCCACCGCAAACCTTGCTGCCCCTTTCTATTTAGCACATGTCCATCATTCTGGAAACGCTCCCTTTATTCCCGAAAATTTTGCATTCTGTGCCCTTGTCATTTTTTGACCCTGCCCATGTCATTTTTATCTCGACTGTGCGGGGTAACATGGTCTTTGACCTCTCTCGTTATCTCCGCCATCGAAGATGGACAGAGGTTATGTTTTCACCCCTGTCTGTTTGTTAGTGTGCAGGATATTTCAAGCATGTGGACGGATTCAGATTAAATTTGGTGGAGAGGTTGCGTATGGTATGGTTAAAGAGCATGAATTGATTCATTTTTGGGGAAGATCCGGATCCAGAAAGTAGAAAGTGATTCTTCACCATTGAGAGACGGGGCCAAAAACGATATGTAGCTCAATATCTCAAAATAGTTATGTACGGATTCGGACGGAATTTGGTGGGTGAGTTTGGTAGGTGACAAGAACAATACGATTCCATTTTGGTTCAGGTCCCAATCCAGATCCGGCCTTTCATTGGGATACAAAACATAAACCTTTCAACCTGGCGGAGGTATGCACTCCTCTTACTGCATTTCTAGTTGTTGAAGTTATCCCCCACATTTGTATCCAAGATCATTTTGTATCTTGATACTCTGCGAGTTGAATTGACAATCTTACATGCAAGGTAGTCGTCGATCTAATTGGGCCTGACAAAGCCATGGCTTATCCTCTTGGCCTGCAAAAAAAATAAAAAAATAACGTGTTTCAAATTCAGTTTCTGTTATTTATTTTTGAGTATTTTTTACCCCACCCCTCAAGCTCTTCTTCCACCCCCTCCCCCCCCCCCCCCCCCCCACACCCTGCTCCTCTGCAGTTTTTATTCTCTGGAGGTGTGAGTTTGATGGCGATTCAGCACCTATTTACCTGTAGTAATGTTTTGCACCCACTGTGGTTTCCATCCCTCAGATGACCCGACTGAGAACACGTTGGTGAATAATGCGCTTATGGGGATATTCAAGGTTGATGCAAAAGGTTTGTGTTTTCTTGAAACTCATTACCAACCGGTTTTGGTGTCATTCTTAGCTTGGCAGAGCAAATTGCAGGCAGGCGGTCAAATTTTCACAACCCAATTGATCACTGTGTGTATTCACTACCAATTAATTAATTTTGTTTCCTATCTTGTCGGCACTTTAATAAAAGTCCTTTTTAAGTGACAGCTTCCCTTGTTCACAGGTACACTTGGCGGCCTGTTTGCTCAGATCCTGCAGGGAGAAGACGTCGTACGTGAGCGTGCGATCCGTTTCTTGAGCACCAAGCTACGCAACCAACCAGATGATATCCTCACCAAGGATGTGGAGGACTTCGTCTTGGAGGAAACTAAGAAGGTTGGCTGTGTTCTGCATGTGATTTCTCAGTGCCATCGAATTGCCACGTGCACATCCTTTGATTTCCTTTCTTGAATGATAAATTTATCCCTCCTTTGCTTTTTTTTTCTACAAGAGAGAAGCTCATGAAAGAGTAAGGTTAAATTGACAGCAGGATTGCAGGGAAACAATTGGACATAGATGGGAAAGGTAAAGAGAGGGGGAGAAAAAAAAAGATGCTTTATTTGTTAGTGATTTTTGAGCTTTAGTTAGCAAGAGGACTGGGTTCGGAATGGGGGAATTGGGGTAATAAGGATCATGGGTCAGAATTGGGGATGACATGAGATGGTGGTGCACCTGCCTGCCTGAAGTCCTGGAGGGCAGAATTAAAACAGAACGGTCTTTGGATGGTGGTGCCATATATGGGAGAAGCAAGGAAAAAAGAACAAAAAGGAAAGGAGTGAGTTGTGCAGTCAGCCGAGATTTTGGAAGTTTAATCATGAGGTGGTTACTGGAAGAACCCGTGCATCCCTGCAGTAGGTATGGAGAATTGGAAAACAGAGTAGAGGGAGCAATGATGGAGAAGAGATGGTAGAAAACAGACCACAATTCCTGCCTGCAATGTGAGAGCAACAGGCCTTGTTCTTTGGCCTTGTAACGGGAGATTTCAGTAATTCTGGGGACCTTGGATTCCACAATGCAGGAGAGGCAGATGTGATGCTGGAGCAGCTGCACAGAGTGGAGAGCAGTATTCCATTAAGCTCCGCACAAGGGCATTGTTAACTGTGAGTAGGTCTGATTTTCTAACGAAAGACTTGTATTGACAGAGGATGCTCAGTCTGTGGCTGTCTGGAGACCAGCGTTGTTGCTCTGTGGTCAGCTTCACTGTATTACCCACAGTCCTTTGCTGAATTTGTTGTAACATTGGCTTCTTTTAAATTGTAAAATTGTCATCTGCAGCCTACACATCGATGTCGAATAAAAAAAACATCGCCGCAAGACTCGCAACGTGTTTTTCCCGAAAACAGTTTGGCCAATAAGGGCTTTGCAAGCCTACTGTACTTGCAAAGTGTTTACAATGGACAACATCAACAAGCAGTGACTAATATTTTTTACTTGCAAAATCGAAGATTTTTCAAGTACTGTGGGACACCGCTATTCGCGGGGGATACGTTCATGGAAAATCCACGAATAGCAGGCCATTGTTTCAATGGAAAAGGGGGGGGGGGGGGGGGGGGGGATTGGTTCCTGAGTCGCGAAAATCCACGAATAGAAAGGAACAAACCGTGAATTGTGAGGCAAAATCTGCGAATGGTGAGGAAAATCCCACGAATGTCGATGATAATCCGCGAAGGTCAATGAAAATCCCGCGAATGCATGCTGCGGCATTTGTTTCAATGGGGGAAAAGGGGGATACGTTATAGGTTTCCGGCAGTTCCTGATTCAGAGGAAAAAAATTTCAAGTTTATAATGTTTTTGACCGCAAATGCACATGATTACAGTTTCACAAAAATGCTTACAAAAAAAACCCACCAGGTACCATTTCCAATTTATTGAAGGAATGTGCTTACAGTTTATTAAAAGTGCTTAATCAGCTTAACCATACTGTACTGTAAAACAAAACAAAAAACACAATATCATGTACAGTTTAAATTTTTTGTCCCCCGTCGCACCGCGGAGCGAAAGGGGGACTATGGTTTTCCCCTGCGTCAGTGTGTCCGTCCGTCTGTCCGTGCGTGCGTGCGTAAGCGAAGGACCGCATTCGAATTTGGTGTATGGGTGCAACCCACGTCAAAATCCAAGATGGCCGCCGCCATGTATGTCTGACGCCATGTATGTCTGAACCTTGTGAGCGGAATATCTTGAAAAATAAGCGATGTACCAACTTCTAATCTGCTGTGTGGGTGTATCAAGGCATAAGGAAGAACGCTATTGAAAATTGGGTCGCCACGTCAAAATCCAAGATGGCCGCCACCATATATATGCCTGAACCTTGAGTGAAATATCTTGAAAAATAAACGAAGTACCAACTTCTTATCTGGTGTGTGGGTGTATATAGGCATAAGGAAGAAAGCTATTGAAAATTGGGTCGCCACGTCAACATCCAAGATGGCCACCGCCATGTATGTCTGAACCTTGTGAGCGGAATATCTTGGAAAAATAAGCGAAGTACCAACTTCTAATCTGGTGTGTGGGTGTATATAGGCATAAGGAAGAAAGCTATTGAAAATCGCTACGTCAAAATCTAAGATGGCCGCCTTGCGTCTTCCACTTCAACTCGCATCACTTCACCGACGGGGGGACCTAGGCGTAACGCTTGTTATTTTACAAACACGCAACTTTATGATGATGATGATGATGGTGATGGTGATGATGGTGATGATGGTGATGATGATGGTGATGATGGTGATGATGGTGATGGTGATGGTGATGATGATGATGATGATGATGATGATGATGATGATGATGATGATGATTAAAATCCCATGAATTCCTCGAACTTTGAGGGCGACCCAAATGACGGTGCAGCAAAATTGTGCACTAAGGGAGAGGTAGGAGAAGGCGAGGATGCTGAGAGGAACGCTGGAGAGGGTGTTGATGGTCTTGAGGTTTTGGGAGCAAGGCTGAAGAAATGGGTGATGGGGAGCTGCCTGACAGATTGTCCAACATTTCGATGCAGCTCTTTATATGGGAGCAGCGCATCATCCAAGCCTCTCTTGAGCTGGAGATACTTCTCCACGACTGGGTCATCATCTTGCACCCTGTCCGCAAGCGCCCGCATGTCCTGCAGCAACTCGCCAAGGAACTGGACTGTGAGGTTAGACCTCGGCACCTCTTCCTCATCACTGCCCTTCTCCTCCTCGGAAACCTTTGGAATTGCCCTCAACTCCTCCTCGGTGAGCGGGTTTAGGGAACGGTTCAGCATCATGGTTTTCAGCATGATGTCCCTCGTCTGCGTGTTGTCCTCAATCCATATTCTGAGAGTCTTCTCCATCCTTTCCATCAGGACATTCCGGGGACATGGGTGACCACCTTCATACTTGATACAGCACTCGCTGAAATACTGTTACGAATCGCCTTGTCCTTCTTCTGTATGTAGCAAACGGTGGATTTGTTGACGCCGTAATGCCTGCCAACAGAGGCCGCACTCTCTCCTCTCGAAAGCCGGTCGAGCAGCTCCACTTTCTGGCTCAGGCACATCACTTTCTTCTGCCTCTTGGTAGTCGACGCATCTCCGGCACTGGTCTTGCGCTTGGGAGCCATGATTGAACGATGAGCAGAGCGAGTCAAAAACACAGGTCAAAGCAACGGGACGAGACAAATGATCGAGATTGAGGACACAATCTGTATATGTGGGATTGCGAGTATTGTGTGTAGTTGCGGGAGGTACTCTGCCCATTGTTTGTGCGGGATGTTATCGGGTGATGCCGTATTTGACCCTATCTGCTAATTTCAATAATATATTTAATGAAGCATTTTCATTCTATAACTCGCGATCCTGGGTTCGAATCCCGGTCGATCGCTGAATTAACGCCAGGGGGGTTGACTCAGCCTGTCATCCTTCCAAGGTCGGCAAATTGAGTACCAGCTTGCTGGGATGAATGATCCCGGTGTGTACCCCGGTTTAGAATAGGTACACCGTATCCCTGCGCATCGTAAGAGGCGACTAAGGGTTGGCGTCAGGAAGGGCATCCAGCCATAAAAACATTGCCTCAAACAGGGAACCATGATTGTCATGGGGCCCGCAAGGCTAACCCCCGCTCTAGCGGGGAAAATGGCCTTAAAAACGATCATTCATTCATATATTCAAGTCACGGAGTTTGACTTGTTTTTGTCGCTGATGGAACATCCCCCGAAGCGTTTTCATTTTGTAACATCTCTGATGCTTTACCGTAAATTGCAAACTGTAATCTATTTAATGAAGGGTTTTCATTGTATAATTTGTGGAGTTGACTTGTTTACACATCTGGTGGGATATCCCACGAAGCTCACTTACAGTGCGGCTAAAATTTGCGGCCGCGAAAGCCATGAAAACGCAAATCACACTGCAGTGAATGTATAAGCATGTCATGCTCGCGGCTCGTATAAGATGTCTTTTGCGTACATACGTACGTTCAGCTTCTGTATGCATGGCTGGTGAAAGATAGGTTTTATAAATGTGTCAAGCTAGCGGCTCGTGAATTTTTTTTTTTGCGCTTCTGAAAAACCGCAAGTTAGTGGAACATGGCCATTAATGGGGGGGGGGGGGGAAACCACGATTTCTTGGAACACGGCCGCGAATAGAAGACAAAATCGCGAATTCGCGGGAAACTTTTCCGCGAATAAAGAAACGTCACATTTTATCAAGCGCAAATACTCGCGGTACCGCAAATAGCGGGGTCCGACTGTATATTGGTCGGTTGCGTTTGTTATTCTGTCTGTCACTCACCTACAGGTCACAATTCTAAACCGATCGTCATAAAACTTTACCAAGTTGTAGAGGTCGTCAATTGAGATGCCTATTCATTTTGAGGTCAAATTTCTAAAATTGCAATTTTTCATCCGATTGACTTGAAAAAAATGTAACAGCATTTGCACATTGTCACTAAATTGGGAAACCACCTTTTTGAGGTCAAAAGGTCAAAGGTCAAACTTCAAAAATCAATTTCCATCTGAAAAACCATCAATTTTCATCTGACTTGAAAATTAAACAAATTGCATAGTGCCTCGCTGAATTGGGAAACCAACTATTTTAAAGGTCAAAGGTCAACTCAAGGTCAAACTTCCAAAATCATCAATTTTTATCCTATTAACTTGAAAATTAAACAGCAATTACATAGTGTATCATTGAATTGGGAAACTAACTACTTTTGAGGTCAAAAGGTCAAAGGTCAGCTCAAGGTCAAAATTCTAATATCAGTTTTCATCTGAAATCTCCGAGTTTTCAAATTAACTTTGCTTCTCCAAAGGGAGGGTGTCCGATTTTCTCTTCTCTTCTCTTTCTTTATACTTTTCTACATGACTACTCAAGAGTAAGAATTCCATACTCTTAAGTCGTATCGTTTGCCAGCGGTTATCGAGTATGACACCAATTGCTGTTTGCATGTCACTCTCGCTGGGTGACAATCCGTCTCTTCTTCTACCCATTACAAGGTCCTGTTGGATGTCAATGGCGAGGAGTTTGCGCAGCTTATGCGGCTGCTCAGTGGGCTGCATGGCATGCAGACTTTGGCTGGACGGCAGCAGCTGGTTCGCCTCGTGCTGGAACAAGCTGACCTCAGGCATACCTTCAGCCTTGCCGATGCAGATGCTGTGGATCGCTTGCTGCAGTGTACCCGCCAAGCTCTCCCACTTTTCTCTGTGCGTGAGATCTTCCTTAAACCCTCCATAGGTTTTATTTATTTATTTTATTTTTGCTCATAGTTGTGCGAGCACATTTAGTGCTTCCTCCCTACCATCACCTTCACTTCCCCTTCATCACCGACCCATCACCTACACTTCTTCCTCCCACACTCTCTTCAATCCCACTCCTCCCTCCAGGTCTTTAAAACAGCTGTTCACCACCATCTCTTATCTTCCCCCATCCAAAACCTTGATCTTTTTTACCCCTGTTAAAACACCCCAAATCCGCCTTTTTCAATCCCCAACTTTCCTGAAATTCCTAGTTGTGTTCATTTGCTTTATACCTTGTACCCCTCCTTCCCCAGCCCTCCCCCTTCCACAGATCTACCGACGTCCTTGTTCTCTACTGTTGTTGTGCTTGTGTGCTTCCCTTTCCCTCCCCCTCTTGTCTCCCGCTCCCTTCATTGTGTTTTATGTGTCTGTGCACGGTTTCATGTTCAATATGTTAGCTCTTACACGAGCCTCGATTCTGTATCCCAAAAAAATAAAACCTCCACACCCCCAAGGTGAAAGGTTTTTGGTTTTATTTTTTGACACCTGCCATTTATTTGCAGAAAAACGTTCAAGCCACACCTTTTGTGACGTATTTCTGTGAACAAGTTCTACCAAACCTGAAGGTCCTTTCTATTGAAGAGACCAATAACGTGCAGCTTGAGGTAAGTCATGCACATCGCTGATCCTTTTGTTGCCTTCTCTGAATGAATGGTTATTAATCTTGTTTTCTGTTGTTATTTGCAGTTCTTGAAGCTACTTGCGGAAATGTCAGCATTTTATGGCTCCGAAATGGACAAGCTCGAAACAAACGTGCACTTTGTGTTCGACAAACTCGTGGTATGACGTGAAGCTGAGGTTTTCCTTTTTATTACTTCCCACCGGAGGAGACTGTAGGTTTACTCTCCGTCTGTCTGTCCGTCCCACGTGTGGTTTTTCAGTCCTCCCCCCCCCCCCCCCCCCCCCGAACCAACGAAGGGATAACGCCCAAAATGTGGAGGGACATTGAAATAAGCTCTGTCTGTCTCTCTGTGTTTCTGTCTGTCCGTCACGCTATCTCCTCCTAAACGGTTTGGCAGAAATTCACCAAACTTGGTAGTTATGATCACCATATGGCACACATATGATGTATTCATGTCCACTGACCACTATCCACTGACCGGATCAATAAGGAGTATCATCTTTGACTCCTCGGGTGGAGTAAAAAGGTCAAATAGCAGGAAATGCTATTACGGCCACATTCTAAAACATTTTCAAAATGAAACTTTGTATGTGCAATGACATTGGGAGACATATGAAATATCTAATGATTTATTTGGATTTGACCACTGATTCATGCTCCAGGGGGTAGGGACTGAGGATCACAGGGATCAAAATGGGGAAGAATAGTACACCGCTCCTTTCCCATTCTATCCCCAGGCACTGCATGACGTCATCGCTGGGTATTGAAGGGGCCCCGGCAGTGATGCATGCTGAAAGGGAGTACTCAGTTTTCACTCCGGTTGTTCTCTTGTTTGTCCAGGCGATATCTTAGCCATCCTTTGGGCTGGGAAGCTGAAATTATGGCACAATTGTGCACACGTGCTTTGGCAAAAACGGTATTTTTTAGCCTTTTGATTAATCAAATTGATTAATTACTTAATTATTATCAATTAATCGATTAATTATTTATTGGGTAGTCAATTAATCAATTATTTATTTATTTTTGATGACTCATTTAATTAATTTTCAAAACGTTCCAGCTTCAGATGAAACACTGGTGGTTGAGGTATGCTATTAGCCAATTGATTAAGAAATTATATTACGATTATTGTTTATTGATTTTAAATATGCAATTAATCAATCAATTATTGTATACCTGTCTCTCCCAATACAGTCTCTATGAGCTGCACGGCGGTATCGCTAGGCCAATGCCGCGCTGGAGGATATTAATTTATTTATTTGGCATTGGGGTGGTGTACTTTGTGTCTGTACTTGTTGTCCCCCGTCGCACCGTGGAGCGAAAGGGGACTATGGTTTTACCCTCCGTGCGTGCGTGCATAAGCGAAGGACCGAATTCTAATATGGTGTGTGGGTGCAACCCACGTCAAAATCCAAGATGGCCGCCGCCATGTATGTCTGAACCTTGTGAGTGGAATATCTTGAAAAATAAGCGAAGTATCAACTTCTAATCTGGTGTGTGGGTGTATCTGGGCATAAGGAAGAACGCTATTGAAAATTGGGTCGCCACGTCAAAATCCAAGATGGCCGCCACCATATATATATATATATATATATATATATATATATATATATATATATATATATATATATATATATATATATATATATATATACATGTCTGAACCTTGTGAGCGAAATATCTTGAAAAATAAACGAACTACTAACTTCCAATCTGGTATGTGGGTGTATCTACGCATAAGGGAGAACGCTATTGAAAATTGGGTCGCCCTGTCAAAATCCAAGATGGCCGCCTTGCGTCTTCCATTTTGTCAACTCATCACTTCAACGACTGTGGACCTAGGCGTAACGCTTGTTTTAACACTATTTGATAGTGTCATTCCCAGTGTAACATGCCATCTTGCAACAGCTTTAGGTGGGAAGTGTAGGGATTTGCGATGGCATGCCATCGACTTCGCTCTGGATTGTTTTTGCATTGGAGTGTTGTCCTGTTGTGCTAAGGTGTATTCACTGACGAGCTGAAAGAAAATCTGAGAAACCAAACACGTAATGTATTGTTACGGACACGACTTATTAAGATGTTATGCTGGGCCGAGCGGAATGGCCGCCGTGTTCGCACAAGTTACCCGATTACACTCGAACGTTGGCCGAATCGCGCTATGCTAAATCAATGAAGGAAAGGACACAACGGCTGGGTTAAATGACACGACACCAGGGGTACAGTTCTCAAGACCTCCGGAGGAGGATATAATATTTGTTATGCAGAACGTTTAGATTACACGGCACAAGAGGTACAGCACAGAAAGGTGGGCACTTAAACACGGTCTTATCTTAGCCCCGACAGACCACAGACAAACGGGACAAGACTGACTCACACAGGGATTGATGGCAAGGAAGGGCAGAATCGATGGCTCAAGGTGCACCTTGGCTCAGGGGCAGAATCGACCCGGTCCGGTCCAGAGAGGCGGGAGGTATCTCTCAGCGCTAGGAGGTGACGTCCTTTCTTCTTCGTAGCTGAGGCGCATCTGACGTCACCTCCGTCTTCCTGCGCATATCCAGCGGGGAGTGACACGCCCACGGCTCGTTAGCTCCGCCCCAGATGGAATCGGTCCGCCGCTTCTTATTGGGTGCGGGGGGTTACCGGGCTCCGCCCTTGACGAGGGGCTGACAGTGAGCCCCTGAGTGGTAACCCCGTCGGAGCACATGGTCAATGGCGGCTAACCAAGCCGGAGTGAGGACGCGCACTCCCCGCGCCGCTGTTGTTGTTGTTGGTGTTGTTGTTTCATGAGGAAGAGATGCGGGGAGGTATTGGGAGGTCCTAAACTTACTAATGGTGCCATACAATCACATTCTGGTGCAACGAAGAGTCAGAATTAATGGAAACGAGTCCTTAACTGACATAGACTAAGAATAACTAGCAAGATGTCCTATAGTCGTCTACGTGAGATGCGGTGAACCTGGGTACGACATTTAATGGGGGAAAAAGCGGAAGGTCGGGGCTACAGAGTGTTGTTTACAGACAATGGGACTAGGGAATGGGGGATTGGGGATAGTTGGGGAGTATTGGGGAAATAGGGGAATATTTACAAGCGGATATGGATGGAGGCCAAATCCCATATCCGCAACAGTATGATTGGCATGCAAGGACTATCCCAACCGTGTGTACTAGTGTTTGAGTGCTCGTGTATTGAATTTTATTGATTTTTACAGGAGTACATGCCACTGCCCCCGGAGGAAAATGAGAACGGACAAGGCAATGCTTTGCCCGATGAACCACCACTGCAGTTCAGCGTCGTTGAATGTCTCATGTTCGCCTTCCACCAACTCGCTCGCCGCAGCCAGCCCTTCCTCACTGCGCCCGACAATGCCGATCGCCTCAAGGATTTCAAGCTCAGGTGTGTGAAGTTTGGGTGATTGTGTTCGATCTTGCACTTCATTTGTGGTGCTTGTTCATGGGACTTTGTGAAAGGAAAGTATTAGTTTTTATATAGTGTATGCAGAAGTCTTTGCTCACAGAGGAGCAAAGGAAAGAAGAGGGCAGCAGGTTTGAGACTGACTGGATCAAATGGGTGTTGGGAGATGTGGTTACTTCCCCTAAATCACCATGTTGTCATCTCACCACAAATCCTCTGCTTGGGTGTGTCTTTGTGGTTAAATTGAACCCATTGGCTTTGCGAGGCCTTTAGGCCTGATCATTATAGAATCAGAAACGGCTTGGAAAAAACCACCAAATCTTGCATGCGTGCTTTGGGTAACCAAAGTCAGGTCATGGGCACAAAATAATCCCTCCCCGCTCCCCACCTGTGAGAATTGGGGAAACCTGCCATTTTCACCTGTATGCTGAGAATCGTGCAAGTGGCTTAACCAATGACCCCTGCCAAAGGAATCAGGTATTCGTACTTTTTTTTTCGCCCCTGGACTGTTGCTATTACTAAAAGGAGACTTGTCCGTACACCTCACAAATAAGAAACGGTGCCTCGAGTTTTAATGTAGTGGTTCCTGCTCTTGTCGAGTAAAAATTGTATCGTTTGATCCTCAGATTTTGCCTTTGTGGTTTGGGTAACCATGGTCAGGTAATTGACATTAAAAATCGTATATCTTCCCAGCCCCTCCCCCCCAATGACTCCTTTTCTTTTTCTGCTCGTTCCCCGCAGGTTGCAGTATTTTGCTCGTGGATCGCAGGTCTACATCAAACAACTCCGGGCAGCCTTGCAGGGGAAAGGTGGAGATGACTTGAAAACTGAAGAGGTCCATTCCTTTCATGATGAAATGCAAAATGTTAATACCGGGATTGGGACAGTGTGTGAATGTCGGTGATGGTGACTTACTTTTCAAAGTGTGAAACAATTGTATGTCACAGTTGGACTGTGCACGATGTACATCCTGACTGTGAAGCCTATTTAAAGGAGGTTTTCGGCAAATGCAGGAAGTCCAAGAGCAACACATAAGTTAGATATTATGAATGACAGCATTGTGCTAATGATCGGCTTTGAGAAAAGGTGCCAATAATGTTTCCTTCTCCTGCCTTTCCTTGGCAACACCACTCGTAACAAATTGGGATTTTTTTTTGTCACACGTTTGTTCAGCTTTTATTTGTTGCCGTCCCAGCAAAGTGGGTTTCCCGACTTTTGCTGTCTGTGCTTGATGTCGATAAAAACGCAAAAGATGCACATCGTGCAGGCTTGGTGGTATACCGTTGAATTCTTATCTTGTCTTCTTTATCTGCAGAACAAGATAAAGGTGGTCGCTTTGAAGATAACCAACAACATTAACATTATAATCAAGGTATGCATGGGTTTGAGGTCTTGCTGAGGTCTTGTTTAGAGGTCTTGGTTGATTGCTGAGGGGCTGGTGATGCAACAAGCATTAAAGCGCATTTGTTGTATTTTTGAGAGCTTGGTGTCCTTCAGTTAAGATGTTAAGCTGATCATCGCTTCTTCTTGTAGTTCATTACCCTCTTGTTGTTCGTGTTTTTCTTTTGAAATCGTGTCCAATCAATTGAATTTGCCAAAGGTGGACTCCAATGCAGTTGTCGGCACATTTTTTTTTTTTTTGAAGGCTCCAAGCACGGACTATATAGCCCTGTCGATGTCCGGGGGCCAGGCCTTAAATAAGAGAAGAAAAGTATGTGATGAAAAGTGTATGATGATTGTTTACTAAAAAGAGATTAAAGCTAGCCCGATAGCTGCAGTTTGACTCAGACAGAAAGTAAGACAATCAATCCTGACACGGAGGGTTTAACACTGTTCCGGGCACCATTTTAATGCTCCTAAGTCAGAACGGTTGTGCTACCCTGAGCGGTTGCTGTCTACAAACTACTATCGAAAAAAAACTGGTCCAAACCGGATGGGTGTTTTTTAGGAGACACCATCTCCATACTAGATGGCCATTGGCTCTCGAAGGGAGCTCATCTGCCCTTTAACAGGTAGTTTTAAGTCCTGCAGGATGTCACAGTCACCTCTCCCCACTGGCAAGCGATTGAGGGTAGTCGGTTTAGTCGCTGACTGCCCGACAAATCTCGATGATCAAAGCAAATTGGATGCACTTGAGCTCAATTTGGAGTGTCATAACAAAGGGGTTGAATACTTATTGACTCAAGATAGTTCAGCTTTTCATTTTTAATTGTTTTGTAAAAATTCCAAAAATAAATAAATTGCACTTTAACATTATGTGGAGAAGAGACAAAAATAAAATCTCAATTAAATCCATTTCAAATTCAGGCTGCAACAACAAAATGTGAAAAAAGTTAAGGGGTTTGAATACTTTATGAAGGCACTGTATATTGAGAATTTTGGCAGAATTTTTTGTTCCTCGAAGCACATTTTGATGCCATTGTGAAATTAATGTTGATTGCAGTACTGTTTGTGTGTCATGTGAAGTTTCCTTATTTTTGTAATTAAATCAACTGACCTCTGATACCCGCATGCTTCCAGGACCTGTTCCACAACCCACCAGCCTACAAGAGTGTCGTGACACTGTCATGGAAACCAGTGCACAAAGTGGTGTCGTCTCCTGATGCAGGGTGAGAGCCAGGCTTCTAACTCCGTCCTGCTTTGCTGTTGCTTTTTGGGATCGTCTTTGGTCCACCATACCTGTAGTCTGCTTGTTTGATTAATGACCGAAGTGTTTCGTTCATTTCCCGGAAATAGACAAAAGAGAGTATCAGTGGGAGAGATTGGCGATGCTGCCGTGAAGAAGCCAGCTGGCCCAAAGCGGGATGAGCGACAAACGTACCGACCACCTGGTGGCAAGTACAGCAGCAACCTGGCCAGTTACACCAACTATGGTCAGTAACTGTCAGCACAACTCGTAGCTTCTATACTCACCAACCATGCTAAAGACATGAGTGTGACAATTGGGGTGATAGATGGTACCAAGTTCTTCCAAATTATTAGTTTGCGAGTTATTTATTAGTACAAACATTTGCCGTGAGCGTCATGTTACTTTATCGAAAACGAACCCTCGCTGGTCGGCCATATCCCCAAAGTGTAAATCTTAGGCCGATCAGTGAGGCTGGTTTATGATATGGTAAGTAAAGATGAACTTTAACTTTGGATCTAAAATCAAATCAAATTCTAACACAAACTCTTATGCCAGGCGTTTAAAATTATGCAATTAAACTCGGCGTCTATCTTCGTAAGACAATAAAAAAATACCATAACTTCCTCTTCTGGTTTATGCTCGTGGTTGGTGGGAAATGCTTTATGTGTGGCTCGTGGAAGATGGAAGATTATTTTATAACTGTGTTATGCATGCGGCTGGTGATAGACGGTTGGTTAGAGCTGCTTTGTTTTTATTCGCTTCTGATGAAGATGGTTTTCGAACTTTGTCATGTGCGCGGCTTGTGGGGATGTTGTTGCACCCGTGGAAAACCACGAATATGTGAAGCACAGGGCCGCGAATGTAGAAGCAGGTTTTTTAAATTATTATTATTATTTTTGAATACAAGATCGAGGCTCGTGAAAGAGCTAACATTAATCACACAGAAAGACGAACCGACACATAAAACAAATAATAAGGGGAGCGGTAGACAAGATGGGGGGAGAGGGGGAAGGACACAAACACAACATTTGAGAGCAGGGACATCGAGAGAACTGTGGGAGGGAGAGGGCTTGTGGGGGAGGTGGGAGAGCTATAAAATATATGGACACTGCAAGGACTTCCAGGAAAGAAGTTGGAATTTCAAAAAAAGTGTATCTGGGGTGAATTAGCGGGGGTAGAAAAGATCAAAGTTTTGGATGGGGGTGGTCACATTATAATTATATGAAATGTGAATGTCGGGGTTTTAAAGTAGGTATGTCCATTTTTGGTCAGTGTGTGGGAGAATAGCGGGTTTGGGGTCTGATCAAATTTACCGTGCCCTAAGGTGTCATGCACTGTGGTGCCTTGGCAGCTCTTTGGCGTCGGTGAAGTCGACAAATGCTTTCACAATGGCATGATCATGGGAGTGGAGGAGTGGAGGAAAGGCTGGAGGGGAAGTTTGACTTACACCAAATCTAACAAAAAATGAATGCCATATGGAGACATGCAAGTGGGGAACAGACTGAACTAGAAGACACTCAAACAGGAAACAGACCACAGACTGAACTGGAAGGGCACTCGGTAGAGCACACACCTCCGCCAGGCTGAACAGTTTGTTTTGTATCCACTGATAGGCAGGATCTGGATTCGAACCTGAACCAAAATCTAACCGGCTTCTTCTTGTTTTGAACCTGAACCACAAAATTTTGAGATATTCTGCTATATGTCGATTTTGGCCCAATCCCAATGGTGAAGAATCACTGAAAACATTCTACCAGCTGCATCCGAATCTGGATTTTCACCAAAATCTAATGATTTCGCCATTGCCACATACACTACCTCTACGCCAAATTTCGTCTGAATCCATCCAATTTTTTGAGATATCAGTTTCGCAAACAAACAACCAGACAGGGGTGAAAACATAACCTCCATCCACCTTCGGTGGCGGAGGTAATAATGGCAGAAACTGAGTTGAGGACTGACTCACTTCCCACTATCACGGTGGTACACTTGGTCTCCTCTGTTTAAAAATAGAGAACAGGTAGGACGGCAGAGAATCCATGTCGAAGAAAGAGTTTAATGAATGGAGGAGTCCAATTTGGGCAGGGCAGATGGTCGACTCCACAGAAACAAGTGTTGCTGATTATCACAAGTCACCCGGTACAGTTGTATAACTATACAAGTGGTTACTAACAACTCGGTGTAAATACTTGAAATGTGGTGTTTTGTATGTTTTGTATGATATTTACAAAAAAACAATGATCACAAACATGTTTTGAAAATTGTCTTTTTGACGCAGCTGTTATCCCGTAACCAACTGCCATGTGAATTTGAACTTTTCTCCCAAAGGTGTCGTTGTGCCTTAACGCCAAAATATAGATGTATTAGTCATACTTGGTGTTTATATTAAAAAGAAATATTTTTTAATTATGACCAATTTCAACCTCTCTTTCTTCCCTCCCCTCCCAAATACTGCTCGTGGATATTTCAGATCAGGGAGGCTGGGGAAGCTCTCGGGGCTGGAATAGAGGCAGAGGTCGAGGCCGGGCACGAACGTATTACTGAAAGCGCTGATTTCTTTTCTTCAACTTTTTACAGAAATGCAGTCAAACTGTTTCTTCCATGGAACTGAAAACTCTTATTTTGCAGTGTTAGAACTGCCATGTAACTGCTCGTTTTTATTTCCTTTTTTAAAATATCATGGACACCCCTCTCTGCCTCTCCCCTCCAAACACTCAACCCCATCTTAGTCCTGCTCACAAACTTAAAGGTTTAATCTCTGTTGCCCCATTTTATCGATATTTCCCCTCTCTCCTCCACACCAACTTCTGCACCACACTCCCTTTCCTCCCAACCTTCCTCCACGCATTGAACCTTCAATTGACAACAAGGTAATGGATTCCTTTTTTTTTTTCTTTTTTTTTTGAATGAACCTTTTTCATATTTGTTGCGCAGATTAGATGTTATTTTGGTCCATCGGCTTTCCAATGTAGGGTTCATACTTGATGTATTGACCTGAGCAGTAGGGTGGAAATTTCTCCAAATTATTTCGTTAGAATTCACTGACGACTTGTACTTGAGCCCCGTCAAAGTTTGGTGGTGCAAAAGTGATACGTTTCTGATGTTTCTTCTTTCAGGTGGTGAACTTTTGCTCCCTAACGTTATCAAAAGATATCAAACTTCTCTTCCAGGACTCTGCTCTGCGGTGATGCAGCAGTGGGTCATACACAAAGTATTTTTGGAATTCAAAAATGTCAATCGCCATTGCTGGTTCCTCGAATCTCGACGTGCAATGTGCATCCGGTCATATGTGAACGTTGTGCCCTCCTTTTGTATTTTGAGTCTGCGAGAGCGTGGCCCTCCATGATTACCGTTGTTGCAGCGAATCCTGCAAAACGAACGCTGTTGTTATCTCAAATTGCAATGTGATTCTCTTTCTGTAACATCTGCTGATGCTGTGGTTTTGCAAATGCCGGTGCAATTCCAGGTAAGGCATTTTTTTTTCATTGCTTTTGGTGCAAAGGTACAGTGGTTACACTCTAGACTTCCAGTCATGGTTGGCATACCCAGCGGCAAGTTGTGTTCTCAACAGACTGATTGGTTGCCCGAGTGACGGAATAATGTTGCATTTAAAATGGGTGTCTTAACATTCTCTTGGTAGTACTCTGTTTACCAAGAACCAGGGCATCATCACTTTGGCGTGGTCCAACCCCTGTTTTTGAATGGTGTCGTTTGAAAGGAGATCCATCGTGTGTCAACTTGCTGTGGTCAAATGGAAACTCCCTTAATGATATTTCCTCCTCCGCCCTCCTTCCCACCACCCATTTTTTCACAGGTGATGTGCTGGCGCTCTTTGTTAATCTCTCTCACTTTCCCCCTCTCAACAGCCATCGCTCAAGAAAGCAGTATTTGTTTTTCCTGGGAGGTTTGAGTACCCAAGTTGTTTTTACTTTTTTTGTATACGTAGTCGAAGCTTGTGAAGGAGCTACAACACAACGGATCAGGACACAACATAACAAAATGAACAGAAGGAGAAGGGGGGAAGTGCCAACAGCCGGGCGGAGGGAGAAAATAGACGGAGACGGACAAACAAGGGATGCAGGTAGATGGACATACGAGGAAATTGTAGTGATTCTTCTTTGCAGGGCCGGCTGCTAATTGCAGCAGATCTAATTCCACCACCATTTGTTTTCCTAACTTTGGCTGGGCTCTGTACATTTGCATTAAGCCTTACGTTTGTTTTTGATTGGCCTCTGCATATTTTAGCTTTTGCCACCCCCGTTGCAGTGGTTTGCTTTGATTGTCCCTTGCAATAAAAAAAGGTTTGTCAAAATCGAGCTTGGATTTCTTTGAAAGACAATTATCTCTGATGATATATTATTTATTACCGAATTCTCAGATTTCAGTTCGAATATTGAACACTGTTGGAATCCGTTGAAGGCCGAACTCAAATGACGTTGATCCTTCAGCTTCCAGTCCTCTCGATCAAGCATTGCTGTGTGGAGTTCCCCTGTCTCAAAACCGATATTCTTCTTCAACATGTTGGTGTAGTTGAGAACAAGTCTGCCCTGCTTTGGCCTTCCATGTTTAGGTGTCCAGAGCACAAGACTGGAAACAGGTTCGTGGTTCGTTTTTGCGGCGGTAGCAGTGCTCAGCAAATCTGAGACATCTTCTTGTGAGTTTAACTGACAGCCTTGGAAGTGAACCATGTAACTCTTTGTTTGTCCTATTTTGGGATCAATGGACACGGAAAGCTGAACGCTGAAGGCTATGTTCTTCAGTTTGAAAATTCCCCTCTGTTTGCAGAAATTATGTTGAAACACTGGTCTTCATGATGTGTTTTGTAACATGCACTACCTCACCTAAATGTTGGAGAATCTAAGGGAACTGTTGAAGACCAACCGAGTGAAAGTTTGATCTCTGTGATGTCAGCCGCGAACATTTGGGAAGACGCGCGTGTCGACTAGTGCAGTACATTTGAAGCCCATAATATACAGCTTCAAAACAGGCCACCTCTAGCTCTACTCAGACCTTCGTCAGGATGAAAAATATGGAAGTACTCCTGTTTGTGAAACGTCATGAATGGAGAGTCGACCTATTGAAGTTTCAGTAATACATTGAGTCACTTTGTCTTGTTTTGCAAAAGATGGAAAGATTGTGTTGCGGCTGGGATTTTGTACAATGCTGAAACCGCACGTGCATCATCCCAACAGCCTGGTGGTTTTACGGTCTGTATTAAGTGCACCTGTTTGCCCCTTCATCTTCTTTTGGTGATCAATCACCCTGACCCTACATTTACCAAAATATGGCTCCTTGTAATAATAATAATAATAATACATTTATTTTATATAGCGCTTTTCAAGAAGCCCAAAGGCGCTTTGACAGAGTACAAAAAACAAGTGCAAAAAGACAAAAATCAAAAGGTAAATAATCAAAGCAAAAGGAAGGAGAAGAGATAGTCGGGGGTTAAATGCTGTGGGTTAAATGTTGAATGCAGTGTTGAACAGGTGGGTCTTGAGTGATGTTTTGAATGTGGTGAGTGAGGAGGAGTCTCTGATGGTGTGAGGTAGTGAGTTCCAGAGGGTGGGAGCAGCGATGGAGAAGGCCCTGTCCCCCAAGGATCTGAATTTGGTCCGGATGGGGGGGGGGGGATCAGGAGGTTGGTACCAGCAGAGCGGAGGTTGCGGGTGGGTGTGTGTCTGGAGAGGTCAGTCAGGTAGGATGGGGCCAGGTTATGGAGGGCTTTGTAGGACAAGAGGAGGATTTTGTACTGGATTCTCTGGGGAATGGGGAGCCAGTGAAGCTTATAAAGGACGGGGGTGATGTGGTCACGGGTCCGGGAATGGGTGAGTAGACGAGGAGACGGGCAGCGGAGTTCTGAATGTATTGGAGTTTATTGGTGATTATTGAGGGGGAACCATGGAGGAGGCTGTTGCAGTAGCTAATCGTGCAGCTAATCCTATGTCTTGCAATTTAGACCACAAGTTAGCAGCACAAATCCCTTTGTTAATGGTAGAAAATTACTTTCCATAAATGTGATTGTGTGTGTGTGTGTGTGTGTGTGTGTGTGTGTGTGTGTGTGTGTGTGTGTGTGTGTGTGTGTGTGTGTGTGTGTGTGTGTGTGTGTGTGTGTGTGTGTGTGTGTGTGTGTGTGTGTGTGTGTGTGTGTGTGTGTATATATATGTATGTATATGTATATATATATGTATATGTATATATATAGATATATGTATATATATAGATATATATATATATATAGATATATATATATATATATATATATATATATATATATATATACACAGACTTGGCATTTAATATGGAATATATTTTTTTGTGGGGGTGAATTTACTTTTCAAGATGACTTAGAACCAAAAGTTCATTGGAATTATGTTGAAATTATTCTAGATTTTGTTAATGTGACCTTTAAAAGAAACAAAAACCACATTTGACATTTCGAAGCAAATAAATTGATCCTTGAAAGTGATGGAAACTGATATTGAACTCAATTCATGGACAGTACTGTGTTAAACTTCTGTGCGTTTTCCAGAAGTATCTCTTTATTTTGCACATTAGCCAAAAATTTTTTTAACAAAAACAAAAGTTAAATTACGACTGGGATTACGGACAGTAAAATTACAGTTCAGTACTTCGTGTAACCCCCACGAGCATTCAGGAGAGCACGTACACGTTGAGGCATGCTGTTCACGAGATTTGCCAAGGTTTGGATAGGAATCGCTTGCCATGCAGTTACAATAGCCTGCTGCAATTCACGCACAGAGGCAGGCTGCTGGTCCAAGTTGTCCATTTGACGCGTTAATTCTGCCCACAACTTCTCTATCGGATGCATATCCAGGGACATGGCAGGCCACTCCAAATGCTCTACACCACGGTCAGCAAGAAAGTGTTGGATCATGTGAGCACGATGAGGCCGTGCATTGTCATCTTGGAAGACAAAGTTTCCTCGAAAGGCTGCACGAACAAATGGAAGAAATGTTTCTTCCAGAATGGCCCTGTGCTTGAACTGGTTCAGGTTTCCATTCAGAACAACCAGGTCAGTTTTGCCCCCTGCATGAAAAGCAGCCCAAACGGTCACCCCACCACCTCCAGCTTGGATTCTTGGCACTATACAATCTTCGATGTAGGCTTCATGCACTTGTCTGCGCACTCGGACATGGCCATCTTGACGATAGACCAGAAATCTAGACTCGTCACTGAAGGTTACGTGATTCCAGTGTCCTGGCTGCCATTGACGGTGCTCTCTGGCCCACTGCAATCGGTGCTGGCGGTGTTGTCTGGTCAGACGTGGCTTTCTCAGGGGATGCCTGGCACGATAGCCTGCTTGAACCAGTCGTTGGTTGACTAGCCTTCTGGATACAGGCACATTTGTCAGTTGCTGCCACTCAGCCCTAAGCCGATTAGCTGACTTGGTATGGCCATTGCGGACTAACCGGTGCAGCTGGCGATCATCTCTCCTTGTGGTTCTGCAGGGACGTCCTGGCCTCGGTATTGGAGTCGGGATACCCCTCTGAGCATTTCGTTTCAGGATATTTGATACCTGACCTTGAGTGATGCCATACTGCCAAGCAATAGCATGCTGTTTCATGCCGGAATTTCGTAAAGTCACCACGAAATGACAAACAGCATTGTCGAGTTGACGGACCATCTCCAGGGGAAGCGGCAATAACTTTTGTAGACGTGCAGCAGTTGTTTTCCACTAACACAGAATGCAACAACCCTGATATACCCGATTGTGAAGCCAATCGTCAAATGTACCTGTCCGTACATTTTGTCACGCCACCTGTGATATAATCCTGTTATTGACTTCTTGCTGCGACAGACAATCAGTGGCATGGTTCTTTTAACAAAGAAATCACCGAAGCATAAAAGAAACTCACCAGATTGATATACCGAGTTCAGAAAGTAAACCCAAGTCAAGAAGTTGGGTCCGGTCTGGAGAGGACGCTGGCGTTACTTGTTTGCCGCTTCTCCGACTGGGCCATTGTACATAGTTTGCTTTTCTGGTGGTCGTGGTGGATTTTTGACCGTTGGGTCTGCCCTCTGCTCGGTCCCAGCTCTGCTCCTGGCTTCGCCTGCCCGGCTCCTCCACTGTTTCCTCAGGCCCGCTCCCGTTGTTTGTGACCGTTGTTTGCGGCGGTGGCTGTTTGCCGCTGTGGTCTTGATTAGCGGCTGCGGTCGTTTGCCGCTGCGTTTGCCGTTTTTCCTCCTCGACCTTGGCCTCGTACTCGTCCCTTCGCTCCTGCCTGGCATGGCTCTGAGGTACTCCGCCGCAAGGCTTCTTCTGCTCAATACTCACTCCACCCCATCATGCATCTCTGCAATCAAGTACCACGGACTCCTGCGACGACCCAGATACATTCATAGAGGCTCCGGTCGTAAGTTTGTTTACTTACAAACAGGTCACTCCATTCCCGTACTCTGGTCGGCTCAGCGCACTCCCACTCATCGTCCCAGCGCACCTGGTCACAGCAACGCACACGATCGCACCTCCTATCTGCAAACCCTGGCTAAATCACCTGAGTCATCCCCACCGTACAAAACAACATCAAGCTCACCCTGTTCAATACCTGGTCCCTCAACAACAAAAGCCTCACCCTGAACGACTACATTCTGGATAATAAACTGGACTTTCTCTGTCTCACTGAAACCTGGCAACGACCTCTGGACAACTTCTCACTCAACCTCACGACACCCAATGGATATTCTTACATCAATAAACCACGCTCGGAGGGCCGAGGTGGTGGAATTGCCATAATTCACCGACAAGACCAAGACAAGCCTCATCTCCATCTCATCTGCTCCATCATTTGAACACCTGGCTTTTAAACTCTCTGGTCACACACAGTCAGTCATGGCTGTCGTCTATCGCCCTCCCAAACCACACCCATCATTCCTGTCTGACTTCTCCTACTTTCTGACCCATCTCTGTTCCCTCTCCCCCTCAATCCTCCTCCTCGGTGATTTCAAACTCCACATTGACTCCACTGACTCCACAATAACCACTGACTTCACTGATTTACTCACCTGCTTTAACCTCACTCAACATGTCAACTTTCCTACCCATAACCGTGGTCACATTCTGGACCTTGTCTGCTCTACTGGATTAATTTTGCACCATCTCTCTGGCTCCGACCTCACCTTCTCTGACCACTTAGCCATCACTATGACCATCAACATCCCCACCCCAGCACCAAGGCATTATCGCACTCTCAACTTCCGTAAGCAAAACGCTTTTTCACCTACCTCATTCTCATCCACCCTCTCTGAAAAAATGTCCACTTCTCCCTTCGTTGACCTCCACACCCCTTCTGACCTCACTGACTACTACAACCACTCTCTCTCTCCTCCTGCCTTGACCAGCTTGCGCCTATAAAAACCAAAACGGTTTCTTTCGCCCATTCTGCTCCCTGGTTTACTTACCCCTGAACTCCGCCTGATGAAAACTCGTGCTCGCCAACTTCAAAGACTCCGCAATAAAACAGGTCTCACAATTCACTCCCAAGCCTACAAGGACCACCTACAACACTACAAAGATGCCCTCTCCCGTGCCCGCTCCGCCTACTACTCTCAAATTATCCACTCTCGCTCCGGAAACCCAAAAGCACTCTTCTCTACAATAAACATACTCCTCAGCCCCCTGAACACCACCACCCAGTCATTCACAGTAGACAACTGCATCTCCTTCCTTTCATTCTTCCAATGCAAAATTGACAACATCTACAACAGCTTAACCACCACTGCACCCGCTCCCCCTCAAACCACCTGCCCCCCCCTTATCCTGCCAACCCCTGTCTCAATTCTCCCCAGTCTCCCCTACTGACCTCTCTGAACTCCTCATAGGAATGAAAACTGCCACCTGCACTCTTGACCCCGTCCCCTCCAGCTTTGTCAAGGCTTCCCTTCCTGCTCTCTCTCCACTTATCACTGCAACAATAAACTCCTCCGTCTGCAGGCATCGTCCCACAATTCCTCAAATTTGCTGCTGTTACCCCCATTCTGAAAAAACCTGGACTCAACCCTGACACCCTAAATAACTTCAGGCCCATCTCCAACCTACCCTTTCTGTCAAAAGTTTTGGAACACGCTGTAGCCACTCAACTCAAACATCACCTCTCTTCCAATAACCTGTATGAAACATTCCAATCCGGATTCCGCTCCAACCACAGTACTGAAACTGCTCTCCTCAAAATCACCAACGACCTTCTCCTCTCCTCTGACGCTGGCAACCTCAACATTCTCATCCTCCTCGACCTCAGCACCGCCTTTGACACCATCAATCACACTATCCTCCTCACCCGACTTGAAACCACCTTTAACATTACCGGCACTGCCCTCTCTTGGATCAAATCATACCTCTCTGACAGACGCCAGTTCATCTCCATCAATAACTGCAAATCCCCCACTGCTCCCCTCCCCCAAGGTGTCCCCCAAGGTTCAGTTCTTGGCCCCTCCTCTTCATCCTGTACCTGTCCCCCCTTGGTCACTTAATCCGCCATCATGGTCTCCAATTCCACTGCTTCGCCGATGACATCCAGCTTTTCATCTCCACCAAGTCCATCTCCACCGCCACCCACTCTATCCTGACAAACTGCATCACTGAAATAAAATCCTGGCTTCAAATCAACTTCCTCAAACTTAACTATGATAAATCTGAAATAATCATCATTGGCCCAAAAACGCTCACCAAATCCACCCATAACTTTGCCCTCAACATCGACGGTTTCCCAGTATCCACCTCCCCTCACATCCGGAATCTTGGCATCATCTTTGACTAAACCCTCTCCTTCGACAAATACACTAAACGCATCACAAAGACGGCCTTCTTTCACCTGAAAAACATCGCCCGTCTCCGTCCATCCCTCTCCTCCACGGCTGCAGAAACCCTCATCCACGCCTTCATCATCTCCCGTCTGGACTACTGCAACAGCCTCCTCTATGGTTCACCCTCAATAATCACCAATAAACTCCAATACATTCAGAACTCCGCTGCCCGTCGACTCACCCATTCCCGGACCCGTGACCACATCACCCCCGTCCTTTACAAGCTTCACTGGCTCCCCATCCCCCAGATAATCCAGTACAAAATCCTCCTCTTGACCTACAAAGCCCTCCATAACCTGGCCCTATCCTACCTGGCTGACCTCTCCAGACACACTCCCACCCGCAACCTCCGCTCTGCTGGTACCAACCTCCTGACCCCCCCCCCCCCCATCCGGACCAAATTCAGATCCTGGGGGGACAGGGCCTTCTCCATTGCTGCTCCCACCCTCTGGAACTCTACCTCACACCATCAGAGACTCCTCCTCACTCACCACATTCAAAACATCACTCAAGACCCACCTGTTCAACACTGCATTCAACATTTCACCCACAGCATTTAACCCCTGACTATCTCTTCTCCTTCTCCTTCCTTTTGCTTTGATTATTTACCTATTGATTTTTGTCTTTTTGCACTTGTTTTTTGTACTCTGTCAAAGCGTCTTTGGGCTTCTTGAAAAGCGCTATATAAAATAAATGTATTATTATTATTATTATAAGAAAAAAAAAAATTCCATATTAAATGCCAAGTCTGTATTTACACACACACTACATGGCCAAAAGTATGCGGACACCCCTTCTCATGAGTGGATTCGTCTATTTTAGCCACACCCATTGCTGACAGGTATATATAATCAAGCACACAGCCATGCAATCTCCATAGACAAACATTGGCAGTAGAATGGGCCATACTGAAGACCTCGGTGATTTTCAACGTGGCGCCGTCAAAGGATTTCACCTTTCCAACAAGTCAGTTCGTCAAATTTCTGCCCTGCTGGAGCTGCCACCGTCAACTGTAAGTGCTGTTATTGTGAAGTGGAACCGTCGAGGAGCAACAACAGCTAAGCCGGGAAGTGGTAGGCCACACAAGCTCGCAGAACGGGACCGCTGAAGCGCATAGCACGTAAACATCGTTTGCCCTCGGTTGCAACACTCACGACCGAGTTCCAAACTGCCTCTGGAAGCAAAGTCAGCACAACAACTGTTCGTTGGGAGCTTCATGAAATGTGTTTTCATGGCCAAGCAGCCACACAGGAGCCGAAGATCACCATGCGCAATGCCAAGCGTCGGCTGGAGTGGTGTAAAGCTCGCCGCAATTGGACTCTGGAGCAGTGGAAACGCGTTCTCTGTAGTGATGAATCTTGCTTCACCATCTGGCAGTTTGACGGACTAATCTGGGTTTGGCGGATTCCAGGAGAATGCGACCTGGTCGAATGCATAGTGCCAACTGCAAAGTTTGGTGGAGGAGGATTAATGGTCTGGGGCTGTTTTTCATGTTTTGGGTTCGGCCCCTTCCTTCCAATGAAGAAAAATCTTAACGCTGCAGCATACAATGACATTCCAGATGATTGTGTGCTTCCAATTTTGTGGCAACCGTTTGAGGAAGGCCCTTTCCTGTTTCAGCATGACAATGCCCCCGTGCACAAAGCGAAGTCCATACAGAAATGGTTTGTCGAGATCGGTGTGGAAGTACTTGACTGGCCTGCACAGAGCCCTGACCTCAACCCATCGAACACCTTTGGGGAAGGTGGGAAGGGAGTTAGCAAAGAGAATGATATGCAATGAGAATGATAGGTTATGATGGCCGGAGACTCTTAACCTGAGCTAGATTAAAACATTTAAGCCGCTAAATTGAGCTTAGCAGCAGTTCTGACTGCTAAAAAGCGTTAATTTGTTCTCGGGGTGGACAGCTCAGATGAAATACACCAAACACAAAAATGGAAACCACAAAGATTTACCTTGAAATAGTCTTTTATAAATATGAAAATCAAGCAGCAAATCGGCGAAATGTGGAAACCACTGAGAGCAGACGAAATGTCGACTTTACATTTGTAATGAAACAGTTGGGCATGGCGGATGCTTGATGCCTTGATTTGAGTTCCAAACACGACGGTTGATTTGTTTTTTTTTTAAATAAGTATATTGATATAACTGTCTGTTAATACAATGAAAGTATAGCACGCAGAAATGTTAGTCAATAAAAAAATGTACATAAAACAAAAAGGAAGCTCTGTCTACTGTAACGCCATGGCTTGCAAAAGCAGCCTGAATGGCATTCACCAAGTGGTGGTTACTCATATTCAAAAAGGGTGAACACCCCCAAACTTCCCCAGCCTTGTGACTAATTAATTAAGAGCCCTCGCGAAGCGGCTTAAGCTGAACAGAAAAGTTAAACATAAATCAGCAAGAGCAATATTAACAAAGGAAATCAGCAAGAAATCCAAGTCAAAGCAGTTGTGTCAGCAGAAAATATCCGATGGCAGAAAAATGTGTTGCCTGCTTGGAGCTCGCCTGTCGGGTCGCCCGCAGGGCGGGTACTCTGCTAGTGATAATAATAATAGTAGTATCATTTGGAAAGAATAATAACGAACAAACGCTTAATCCCCACCCTGGCCCCATGACATCTGGGCTTGGTGAAAGGCAAGGTGATGCGCAGGCAGGCAGGCAGGTATGCTACAAGGCCGTGAAGACCAATGAAAATCTGGTCCAATGGGCCCCCGAGTGCATAAAACGAGCACACACACAAGGGTTTTCCCTTGATAATGAAATATATTTAATCGATTGCCAATGGCTAAACAACATTATTAAATAAACAAGTACAATGAAGGAACTGCGCTCCAACGCGAGTCGAAAGAATTGACGCGACCAAAGACGGAATTCGTCCGAGTTGCTTTATTGAAACAAAACAGCTCAGGTATTCTGACAAGCCCGTTTATCGGGCAGCAATATATATACACATTTATGTCGGGAAGTTTGCCCGGCAAAAGCTATACCGGGCATGCCCGGGTGTCAAGGGCGAGCCTTGGAAAGGCGAGTCTGGACCTGCCCGGGCGTGTTTGGCTGCGGCCTGGCAAGTCGAGGCTGGCGTGCCCGGGCGCTCTGGACGAGCCCTGGAAAGGCGATAGCGGGCATGCCCGGACGCTCTGGGCGAGCCCTGGAAAGGCGATAGCGGGCATGCCCGGACGCTCTGGGCGAGCCCTGGAAAGGCGATAGCGGGCATGCCCGGACGCTCTGGGCGAGCCCTGGAAAGGCGATAGCGGGCATGCCCGGACGCTCTGGGCGAGCCCTGTAAAGGCGATAGCGGGCATGCCCGGACGCTCTGGGCGAGCCCTGAAAAGGCGATAGCGGGCATGCCCGGACGCTCTGGGCGAGCCCTGAAAAGGCGATAGCGGGCATGCCCGGACGCTCTGGGCGAGCCCTGAAAAGGCGATAGCGGGCATGCCCGGACGATCTGGGCGAGCCCTGGAAAGGCGAGAGCGGGCATGCCCGGGAAAGACGAGACCGGGCGTGCCCGGGAGGTTCGGGCGTGCCCGGGAACAGTGAGTCCGGGCATGCCCGGGAGAGGCGCGTCTGGCCGTGTTCTGGCCGGTGCAAGGCGATTGTGTGCATCCAGCGGTAACCGCTACACACGCCCCTCCAGAATCGACCTGCACCGGCAGGGTCAATTTAAGGGGGGTCCGGATGACCCGGCCGAAGCGACCCCTGGAGGGTCGTGGGGAGGGGTCCGACGTGGTGGTGGGTGGTCGAGCGGGGGGAACTGTGGACGGGGGGCGGCCTCGCCGCGGAGGAAGGGCCAACCGTGGTGGTCGGTCGACGTCCATGTGCGCCGGTTTGAGGCGGTCCACAGAAATCCGGTCCGCCCGGCCGCCGAAGTCGACGATGAAAGACTGGTCGCCCCGTCGCAGGACCCGGAAGGGCCCGTCGTACGGCGGCCGGAGTGGCCCCCGGTGCGCGTCATGACGCACAAAGACGTACTCCGCTGTGCGAAGCGCCGGGGGGATGTAGGACTGGGAGCCACCGTGGCGGGACGTCGGCACGGGGGCAAATCGTCGGGCGGCCTCCTGGAGGTCCGAGCGCTGGTGAGCGGCGGACCAGGGACTGGTAGCGTCGGGCACGAATTCGCCCGGGACGCGGAGCGGCTGGCCGTAGACGAGCTCGGTGGCGGATGCCTGGAGGTCTTCCTTGGGGGCCGTGCGAAGGCCCAAAAGGACCCACGGCAGCCGGTCGGCCCAACCGTCGTCCTGAAGGCCGGCCATGAGTGCGGCCTTCATGGAGCGGTGAAACCGCTCGCACAACCCGTTGGCTTGGGGGTGGTAGGCCGTGGTGCGGTGCAGCGTGACCCCCTACGAACGGGCGACCGCGCCCCAAAGCTCAGACGTGAACTGTGGGCCGTGGTCGGACGAGATGTCCGCTGGTGCGCCGAAGCGCGCGACCCAGGTGGCGATGAACGCCTGCGCCACGTCGGCGGTGGTGGTGGAGGCGAGGGGCACGGCCTCCGGCCACCTGGTGGTCCTGTCCACCATGGTGAGCAGGTGGGTGAACCCCCGCGAGGGGGGCAGGGGACCCACCAGGTCCACGTGGACGTGGTCGAAACGCCGTTCAGGCACGGCGAAAGGTGCCAGCGGGGCCCGGGTGTGGCGGTGGACCTTGACCCGCTGGCAGGCCGTGCAGGCGTTGCCCCAGTCGCGGATGTTTCGTCGAAGGCCGTGCCAGACGAAACGCGCCGACACCAGCTTCTGAGAAGCTTTCCGGCCCGGGTGAGAAAGGCCGTGGATGGAGGCGAAGATGCGGCGCTGCCAGGAAACGGGCACGATGGGGCGAGGCTGGCCCTGGGAGACGTCGCAGAGCAGGACGGTGCCCGCGAAGGGAATGTCGGCCAGGCGGAGGCCCGTGTCCGCCGCACGGAGTGCCTGCACCGAGGCGTCGGTGGTCTGGTCGGCCGCCATGAGCGCGAAGTCCACGCCGAGGTGGACCGCGTTCGCGCTGGCCCGAGAAAGACAGTCGGCCACGGCGTTGTCTTTGCAGGCGACGTGCCGGATGTCCGTGGTGAACTCCGACACGGCGGAGAGGTGGCGCTGCTGGCGGGCCGACCACGGCTCCGTGACCTTAGCCATTGCGTAGACCAACGGCTTGTGGTCGACGAAAGCCGTGAACGGGCGGCCCTCCAGGAGGTGTCGGAAATGGCGAACGGCCAGGAATAGCCCGAGCAGCTCGCGGTCGAACGTGCTGTAGTTTAACTCGTTCGGCCGGAGTTGCCGGCTGAAAAAAGCGAGTGGCTGCGAAACCCCGTCCACCCATTGCTCATGGACGGCGCCCACCGCGTAGTTGGAGGCGTCCGTAGTGAGGGCGATGGGCGCGTTGAGCACCGGGTGAGCCAGCAGCGTTGCGTCGGCGAGGGCCCGTTTGGCGCTGGCGAAGGCCGCGTCCATGGCCGCGGACCAAACAATGTCATGCTTGGCCGGCTTGCCCCGGAGGGCCTCGTAAAGGGGCCGCATGAGCTGAGCAGCGCGGGGCACGAATCGGTGATAAAAATTCACCATGCCGAGGAACTCTTGGAGGGCCTTGATGGAACGGGGACGCGGGAACGTGGTGATGGCCTCGACCTTGGTCGGCAGCGGCACGGCCCCGGTCTTGGTGATGCGGTGGCCCAAAAAGTCAACGGTCGTCGCGCCGAAGTGGCATTTGACCGGGTTGACAATTAAGCCGTGCTCGCTGAGGCGACCGAACAGTGTTCGGAGGTGGAGGAGGTGCTCGGCGCGGGACGTGCTGCGACGAGGATATCGTCCAGATAGACGAAAAGAAACGGCAGGTCGCGCAGCACGCTGTCCATCAAGCGCTGGAACGCCTGGGCCGCGTTCCTGAGGCCAAACGGCATCCGCAAAAATTCGAACAGGCCGAACGGCGTGATGACGGCCGTCTTCGGGACGTCGGCCGCCCGGACAGGTACCTGGTGGTAGCCCCGTATCAGGTCAATTTTCGAATAGATGACCCGTCCTGCCAAACGGGCGGAAACGTCCTGAATATGCGGGATCGGGTACCTGTCGGGGGTGGTAGCGTCGTTGAGACGGTGGTAGTTGCCACACGGGCGCCATCCACCCCCTGGCTTTGGCATGATGTGCAGTGGCGAGGCCCACGCGCTATCGGAGCGCCGCACGATGCCGAGGTGCTCCAACGCGTCGAACTCGGCCTTCGCCACGGCGAGCTTGGCCGGGTCGAGGCGGCGGGCCCTGGCGTAGACCGGCGGGCCCGTAGTGGGTATGTGGTGCTCGATCCCGTGCCGCACCGCGATGGCCGAAAACGTCGGCCGCGTGAGGGCCGGGAATTCCGCGAGCAGGCGAGCAAACTCGTTCGCTGCCGGGAGGGCGCACGCCAGTTCGGTCGGCGCGGAGCTGCTCATCGTGCACGCCAGGGAGCTGAAGGTCTCGGCGTTGACAAGGCGACGACGTTTGACGTCGACCAGCAGCCCGTGCGCGCAGAGGAAGTCGGCGCCCAGCAAAGCCATGGGGACGCAGGCGGTCACAAAAGTCCATTGAAAACGCTGGCTGCCGAAGCAGAGGGTGATGACGCGTGGGCCGAAAGTGCGTATGGCCGAGCCATTAGCAGCGACCAAAGAGGGGCCGCAAACGGCGTCCCGCCTGTCCTGCTCGGAGGTGGGTATGACGCTCAGTCGGGCGCCGGTGTCACACAGGAAACGCCGCCCAGACGCTTTGTCCCGAATAAACAGCAAGTTGGCCGAGTGGCCGGCGCTCATGGCTGGGAATGAACGCCGGCCCGGCCGTTTCCCGACCTGCCGAAAGTGCACGGGGGCCGGCACGTCCGAGCCTTGTGTCCGAACCTGGCGTGGTAATAACACCACGCCCGGTCAGGTGGAGGCCCCGGCCGTCGTGTCGGAAGCGGGCGGTGCGGCGTGGCGGCCGCCAGTTGCACCGGCAGTTCGGCCTCCAACCGCGCAAGGCGCTCCGGTGTCGTGGGCGTCGCCTCGGACGGCGGCGGGCTCCAGGTAACCATGCCGATGTGCTGGCCCGCCGAGGAGATCTTATCGGCTTCCCTGGCGAGGGCGCGGGAATCCGAGATCAACGTGCTAGCCAGGGCGAGGCGTACCGGGTGAGGCAGCTGGCGAAGGAACAGCTCGCGGAACAGAAAATCCGGAGAGTGCTCACCGAGCAACGAGAGCATATAGTCCATGCGCTCGGACGGGCGCGTGTCGCCGAGCTCGGGCAGAGCGAGCAGGCGCCGTGCGCGTGCTGCCGGTGAGAGGGCGAAAGCGTCGAGGAGGAGTGTCTTCAGCGCGTCGTATTTGTCAGCAGCCGGCGGGTGCTCGAGGAGGCTCAAGGCGCGGGCCACGGTGGCGGAACCGAGCGCCGCCACAACATGGTGGAAGCGGGTGTCGTCCGCGGTGATGCCTCGCAGGACGAACTGAGAGTCCGCCTGAGCGAACCAAACAGCCGCGTGAGCCTCCCGGAAGGTAGGCAGTTTAAGCGTCACTGCCGTATCCATGTTGGTAGGTCACCAATGAAGGAACTGCGCTCCAACGCGAGTCGAAAGAATTGACGCGACCAAAGACGGAATTCGTCCGAGTTGCTTTATTGAAACAAAACAGCTCAGGTATTCTGACAAGCCCGTTTATCGGGCAGCAATATATATACACATTTATGTCGGGAGGTTTGCCCGGCAAAAGCTATACCGGGCATGCCCGGGTGTCAAGGGCGAGCCTTGGAAAGGCGAGTCTGGACCTGCCCGGGCGTGTTTGGCTGCGGCCTGGCAAGTCGAGGCTGGGCGTGCCCGGGCGCTCTGGACGAGCCCTGGAAAGGCGATAGCGGGCATGCCCGGACGCTCTGGGCGAGCCCTGGAAAGGCGATAGCGGGCATGCCCGGACGCTCTGGGCGAGCCCTGAAAAGGCGATAGCGGGCATGCCCGGACGCTCTGGGCGAGCCCTGGAAAGGCGAGAGCGGGCATGCCTGGGAAAGACGAGACCGGGCGTGCCCGGGAGGTTCGGGCGTGCCCGGGAACAGTGAGTCCGGGCATGCCCGGGAGAGGCGCGTCTGGCCGTGTTTTGGCCGGTGCAAGGCGATTGTGTGCATCCAGCGGTAACCGCTGCAACAAAAAGTTTTAATTAAAACAAAAGCCGCGTCGATGTTACACAATGCCTCGATGCAGCTGTGCCTATAACGTCGATGTTATAGGCACAGGACATTCCTATTGATTCGATTACTTGATGTTATTTTTGTGCAAAGTGAAAATATATCTCGGCAATTTCCCGTGTGTGGCGACGAATTTTTAATATATCTCGGCATTTTCCCATCTGTTATTTCAGGTGGTGTATGACTGACCAGGCCGCGATTGAAAAAAATATATATCTCGGCAATTTCCGTGTGTGGCGACACGTGAACGAAGCTATGCTCCTCTCTCCACATTATTGTGACGACGTATAAATTAAATATTTCATCGTGACGATTGTCATCAAATGGACGAATTTTTAATATGTCTCGGCATTTTCCCGTCTGTTATTTCAGGCGGTGTATAACTGACCATGCCGCGATGTAATAAAATATATATCTCGGCAATTTCCCGTATGTGGCGACACGTGAACGAAGCTATGCTCCTCTCTCCACATTATTGTGACGACGTATAAATTAAATATTTCATCGTGACGATTGTCATCAAATGGACGAATTTTTAATATATCTCGGCATTTTCCCGTCTGTTATTTCGGGCGGTGTATGACTGAGCATGCCGCGATTTAAACAAAATATATATATCTCGGCATTTTCCCGTCTCTTATTTCGGGCGGTGTATGACTGAGCATGCCGCGATTAAAAAAAAAAAAAAATGTGAATGGACTTGAAGTTACAGGCCTTTGAGAATTCATTTCGTTCTATAAAGGGCAACTTTCATCGCATTTTCTTCCCGTTTTTTTCAACCGAGTCTAAAACTATGTTGGCGACTGTGAAAAATGAAATGATATATCGAATTTGATTTGAAAGAAAACTGTGTGAGAGGAAGACACCACGGGCCTACAAAACAGGCCTCAAAGCTATGCGAGTTAATAAAATGGTGGATATTTGTTTATATGAAGGCTCTCCCAGAATGGGTGGAGCTATGGTTCCCAGAATGGGTGGAGCTTTGAGGTTTTGTCTTCTCCGCAAGAACAAGAAGAAGAAGAAGAAGAAGACGTGGTAACAACAACAACAGCAGCGTGCACTCTATGAGCAGCGTCTGCGACGCGGCTAAAAACAACAATACAAACAATGTGAAATAATGGTCTCGCAGTAACAAAATATCCAGCATTTTTGAAATGGTGAAACAACTCGAGGGAAAAGTCAAAGGTGGTCAGGACATGAAACTATGTATTGCACTTTATTTTGTTTATAATAAATGTATTTTATTGAAGTGAAGTACAGTATGTTACTTGTGAGATTCAGCTACAACATATTGTGCATTGCATTAAAACAACTTGCAGTGTCAAACGAAACTTTTAACAAATCTCTTGAGGTTGCAGTTCAGACCTCTGCTGATTTGGTGAAACCAGGATCTCCATTTTCGCCTCTGCACCACAACCTGATTTGACGAGGATGGGGCACGGCCATGTTAAATGTCTCTCACCTCATCATATGCCTTTGCTGAGTCGAACTGGAGTGTCATGGCAAATGATTTCAGTTCCTGAGGATTAGGGCACCGGAGTGTTTCTTGCTGTTGCATTTTTGAATTCCCTTCTGGACTTCTTTCGGGACTCCACTGAAAGTTTCCTCCAACAACTCTGCGCAATTTGTTGATATCGGGTTCTTTTCGTGCAAGGAAGCTATAAATGAGCCCAAGTTTGTGACTTTGCATTTCAGGCTTCCTGAATTCTGCTGCTGAAATTTCAGTTTTTTCTTGCAATTTTCCAGCTGCACAGTCACATGATTAAGCTTAAGTTTCAGCTTCCTCGGAGATTC
This sequence comes from Myxine glutinosa, assembly GCF_964187855.1. Taxonomy (NCBI): domain Eukaryota; kingdom Metazoa; phylum Chordata; class Myxini; order Myxiniformes; family Myxinidae; genus Myxine; species Myxine glutinosa. The sequence goes on from NC_136261.1 coordinate 37,141,709, forward strand.
CATGGTGGCACAGGAGGGTTCTTGGTGGGTACTGCCGTCAGAGGCTGGTATTTTATCGAGGCAGGAAGACTCACTACTTCTGCTGGAATGTGGGATGTTTTCTCTCATAGCAGATGTGTCCCTGGCAAATGGTGCTTTGCGAACTGTAGTTTTCTGAAATGGGAAATGGAAAATATAAACATTATGAAATAATAATTCCCATTGTTCAAAAACATTTTTTGAGAAAGCACAAAAAGCATTCAATCATTTCTCAGTCGGATTATATAATAAGCCATTATAATTACCTTCTGAAGGTGATCAGGAAATAAAAATAGTAGGTGTTCCAGTAGGCCTGAGACCTGAGACCTGAGTAGGCCTGCTACAGTAGGCCTGAGACGAACATGCTGACCAGTTCTGTCATAGCAGTTTTTGGTGAAGTGGTTCGAGCAAAGATGAGACCTTTTTGCAGGTGTCCACCTGTCCCTCTTCATGTTGCTCACCCATTTGCGCAATCTATCTGGATCACAGTGCAGAAACCTTTAGGCAATAAAAGGAAGGAATATTCAGTCAGAAGGCCGACACTTGTGAACTAGAACATCAACTTACACTCACAAACTGCTTACGAAGTACCAGGATTTTCTTCTACAATTTCATATATACCATTTGTTCAGCTGACATAAGACAATGATATTATTTTGCTCGTTCAGCTGACAGTTTCGTTCATTTTCAGGAACACACATAGGAACACACACACTTACACACACACTTACACACACACTTACACACACACACACACACACACACACACACACACACACACACACACACACACACACACACACACACACAGTAACACACACACACACACAGTAACACACACACACACACACAGTAACACACACACACACACACAGTAACACACACACACACATAGTAACACGCACACAGTAAGACACACATACTGACATAGTAACACACACACACACACACACACACACACAGACAAAGTAACATAGTAACATACACAAAGTAACACACACACACACACAATAACGCACACATAGTAACACACATACTGACATAGTAACACACACACACACACATAGTAACACACACATAGTAACACACATACTGACATAGTAACACACACACACATAGTAACACACA
>NC_136261.1:37147854-37290454 GCF_964187855.1 Myxine glutinosa
AGCAACTACAGACCAATCAGCCTTCTCCCAATTATCAGCAAAGTCATGGATTCCATCAATGCTTCAGATATGAAATCTTTCCTCTTCTCCAATGGCTTGATCTCTGATCATCAATTTGGTTTCAGACCTGGTCACTCTACTCGGGCCATGCTGCTTCTGCTTTCTCAACAATGGATGGAGGTCCTCAATGCCAAACAGGAAATTAGAGCTGTCTCCCTTGACATATCACGTGCCTTCGATACGGTCTGGCACCCCGGTCTGCTCACCAAACTCTCCTCTTTTGTTATCCATGGAAATCTCCACGCATGGCTGGCGGACTTCCTCTCTAGTCGTAGTCAACGTGTGGCCCTGAATGGGTTTCTCTCATCTCCTCTTCCTGTTCAGGCTGGAGTTCCCCAAGGCAGTGTTCTGGGCCCTGTACTTTTTCTGGTCTTCATCAATGATCTCTCTGACTCTTGAAAATCCTCTCTATCTCTTTGCTGATGACTCTACTCTCTGTCGCTCCATTCCTCATCCCTCAGATCGGCAGTCTGCAGCCTCCTCACTCTCTGCAGACCTGGACAAAATCACAGACTGGGCAAACAAGTGGAACATGTCTTTCAATCCTGACAAATCTCACACTCTTACGATGTCTCTCCGAAAAGACCGACTGGACAACCCTCCCATCCACTTTCTGAATAATCCTCTCCAATAAGTTCTGCCACTCAAGCTTTTGGGTCTCACTATCTGCCATGATCTTTCCTGGGAAAACCACATTTCAAATCTGGCCTCCAAAGCCAGTCGCCGACTGGGCATCCTCCGTCGTGCGAAGTCCTTCCTTGGCACACCTGAGCTCTTCACCACATACAAGGCTTTCATCCGCAGCTCAATGGAATACTGCTCTCCCCTCTGGGCTGGTGCTCCTGCCTCACACCTAGCTCGTCTTCACGCTGTTGAAACCAAAGCATTCAGAATCATTGGAATCTCCCGCGATGAAGCTAACTCCAAGGGCCTCTCACTCACTCACCGCAGGCAGGTTGGTGGTCTTTCTGTCTTCTACCGACTCTTCTCTGGCCTTGCCCCCCCAGCTCTCTCTGGGCTCTGTCCCGCAAATATTCCTGCAGGTCGCACAAGATCTGCCTGCAACCCTCTTATGGTTAAACTGCCAAAATCAAGACTCTCTGCCAAATCACCTTCACTCCTTCATTCCTCTTTTCTCCCCACCTCTGGAACAAACTCCCTCACTCTCTTCAATCCCACTCCACCCTCCAGGTCTTTAAAACAGCTGTTCACCACCATCTCTTATCTTCCCCCATCCAAAGCCTTGATCTTTTCTACCCCCGCTAATTTCACCCCAATTCTACTTTTTTGAAATACCAACTTCTGTCCTGGAAGTCCTTGGTGTGCTTGTGTTTTATACTTCTCCCACCCGCCCCCCCCCCTTCACACGCCTCCTCCCCCCAAGCCCTCTCCCTCCCACACATCTCCCTGCTCTCAAATGTTGTGTGCTCTCAAGTGTTTGTGTGCTTCCCCTTCTCTCCCCATCTTGTCTTCCGTTCCCTCTTTTTATATATTTTGTTTGTCTGGTTGATTTGTCTGTGAAGTAAATGTCAGCTCTTTCACGAGAGAAGCTTTCTTTCAGTATACAAAAAAACAAACAAACAAAAAAAAAAAAACACACACACACACACACACACACACAAATACACACACACACAAATACACACACACACACACATACATACACACACTAACTGTTTGCAGCCTTACCAATGGAAAGTCATTCCTGCCTCTCTTTGTCACGATATGTGCACCCGTCGGCAGCACACGACGGCATTTTGCCTTAAAGTACAATATTGTTAGTAATTCAATCAGTTTTAAATCGCAATATTTTAAAACCAATGAAATCAAACAGAAGATCAGCGACAGCTTTCCACTTGTGTTCATATGTTCAGTACATGTTTTGGGGGAACCAATATGGGCCCTAGCACACTTCCGGTGGCGTCAAGCGAGATAGGCGATTTGACATTGAGCCTCCTATCCCATTAATATAGAGATCAGTGGTTTGAATAGGGTTAAGGTTAGGGTTCGGGTTATATTTTTTGGGGTTATTTGGCATATTAGTAAGGCTTTTTGGGGTTTTTTCTTATGAGCACCTCGTTAATCATCTTCACAAAGGGTGTTTTAACACACCCAAACACCCAGTTTTCATCATTGCAATCTGTTGGAGGTCCAGGTGTATGCATGCGAAGTCTGGGACCGCTAGGTTTCATGGTTTGGGAGTTATGGAGGAGACAGACGGACGGACAGAACGGACGGACACTGCCTTTTATTATGATAGATGCCCAAGACCAAAGACATTACACAAATGGCTTTAAGAAGATGGCAGGACTGAGTCAATCGCCCAAGTGTAGTTTCTTCAAGGTGGAAACAGAAAGCACAAGAAAGCACGAGTCAGATGTAAAAAAAAAAGCTCATGTCAGAGGAGCTGTACACCCAAAGGCACAACAAGGTATGTGGAGTAATCCACTGGCACATCTGTGGAAATTTATGTATCCCAGTTCAACAAAACTCATGGAAACATGAACATAATGCTCATGTATGACCTGTTGATCCCATCCAGCATGAACATTTAAAGCAAAGCACTGAGACTGGACATAGTACTCAGGAACAAAAAGGAAAAGACAGCATTGCTGATTGAGATATCGGGACCCAGCGATTTTGGCCTAAATAATGCAGAAATCAAGAAAATGACCAAATCCCAAGACCTGAAGAATGAAGTGAAAAGATCCTGGAAGCTGAAGAGCGCCAAATTGTACCAGTGATAATTGGAGCAACGGGAATGATAAAGAAAAACCTAACAGAGATCTTCAAAACCATCCCTGGGAATATCACCACAAACAAACTAGAGTTGGAGGCGGTACAGGGCTCAATGACGATCCTGAAAATAGCCCTCGGAACAAAACTCTGAGAACAACAAAACTTCACAACTTTGCCCATGAATCAGGATCCTTCACTGAAGTGGGAGTGGATACTTTGAGATCTAGGAGGACTCCATTCCACCTTCTAAAACCCAAATTATGGAGATAACAACCCACACACACACATACCCCCCCCACACACGCTTTTATTGTCCCCCGTCGCACCGTGGAGCGAAAGGGGGACTATGGTTTTCCCCTCCGTCCGTCCGTGTGTGCGTGTGTCCGTGTGGGCGTGCGTGCGTAAGCGAAGGACCGAATTCTAATTTGGTGTGCGGGTGCAACCCACGTCAAAATCCAAGATGGCCGCCGCCATGTATGTCTGAACCTTGTGAGCGGAATATCTTGAAAAATAAGCGAAGTACCAACTTCTAATTTGGTGTGTGGGTGTATCTACGCATAAGGAAGAACGCTATTGAAAATTGGGTCGCCACGTCAAAATCCAAGATGGCCACCTTGCATCTTCCACTTTGTCAACTCGCATCACTTCACCGACGGGGGACCTTGGCGTAACGCTTGTTATTATATAGATAGATAATCCGAGTTGTGAGGATTAGCTGTTAAATTCAGCATCGTGCATAATGAGTGTGAAGATATCCTCGAGTGCTTCGCCAAGCACACGTTGTATCAAGAAGCAGTGACAGAGTGTGTTGTGTGTTGCTACTAGATCTTGTAGATCTGGCATTACCAGAACTCGGAATGTCATTTCTGGTCTGTTTTTATTAAAAGCCATTGTTTTGATCTTGCGTGCTGGTCTCATCGTCACTTGGTGACAGTGGTGGCCGTGAAGATCGATTTCACGTGACTATTGAGCTATTCTAGCCACCACCGTACCTCTCTTTGGACGCCATGAACCTCAGCGACAACTGGCGCCATTGGTTTCAGCAATTCGAGTTGTTCTTAGAGGCATCCGGACAAGCCTCTGTGGAGGAGAGCAATTAAGTCGTGGAACGGAGGCCATTGAGGTGTACAACACGTTTTTGTTCGACCCACGTCAGACAGTAAGGTACTGTCAGGTGATAAAACAGTTCAAGGACGACTGTAACCCTCGGAAGAACCTGATGTATGACTTGCACAACTTCTGGGAGACCGAACAACAAGATGGACAATCCTTCAGCCATTGCCTGACGGATCTACAAACATTGGCCAAACCATGTGAGTTTGTCGAGGTGGATAACATGATTTGGGATAAATAAATAAAATATTTTTTTTGTATACAAGATCGAGGCTCGTGTAAGAGTTAACATTAATCACATAAAACAAACTGAAACATAAAACATATGATAAAGGGAGCGGGAGCCAAGATGGGGAGAGAGAGAGGGAAGCACACAAGTACAACAGTAGAGAACAGGGACATCGGGAGATCTGTGGGAGGGAGAGGGCTTGGGTGGAGTGGGCATGGGAAGGGAGTGAAAGGTCCTCAGAATCAGCTTCATTGCAGGAGATTCCAATGATTCTGAAAGCTTTGGTTTCAAAAGCGTGAAGCCGAGCTTGGTGTGAGGCAGGAGCACCGGCCCAGAGGGGGGAACAGTGTTCCATTGAGCTGCGGATGAAAGCCTTGTATGTGGTGAGGTGCTCAGGTGTGCCAAGGAAGGACTTCGCACGACGGAGGATGCCCAGTCGGCGACTGGCTTTGGAGGCCAGCTTGGAAATGTGGTTTTCCCAGGAAAGATCATGGAAGATAGTGAGACCCAAAAACGTGAGTGACAGAACTTCTTGAAGAGGATTGTTCAGAAAGTAGATGGGGGGGTTGTCCAGTCGGTCTTTTCGGAGAGACAAAGTGAGAGTGTGAGATTTGTCAGGATTGAAAGACATGTTCCACTTGTTTGACCAGTCTTTGATTTTGTCCAGGTCTGCAGAGAGTGAGGAGGCTGCAGACTTCCGATCTGAGGGATGACGAATGGAGCGGCAGAGAGTGGAGTCATCAGCAAAGAGATAGAGAGGATTTTCAAGAGAGTCCGAGAGATCATTGATGAAGACCAGAAATATCACAGGGCCCAGAACACTACCTTGGGGAACTCCAGCCTGAACATGAAGGGGAGATGCGAGAAATCCATTCAGGGCCACACGTTGACTTCGACCAGAGAGGAAGTCCGCAAACCATGCGTGGAGATTTCCATGGATACCATAGGAGGATAATTTGGTGAGCAGAGTGGGGTGCCAGACCGTGTCGAAGGCACGTGATGTGTCAAGGGAGACAGCTCTATTTTCCTGTTTGGCATTGAGGACCTCCATCCATTGTTGAGATAGCAGAAGCAGCACTATGATGATGTCCAGAGTAGAGTGACCTGGTGTGAAACCAAATTGATGATCAGAGATTAAGCTATTGGAGAAGAGGAAGGATTTGATATCTGGAGCAATGATGGAATCCATGACTTTGCTGATAATTGGGAGCAGGCCGATTGGTCTGTAGTTACAAGGATCTGTTTTTGCATATTTTTTGCATAAATGTTTGTTTTCAGAATGTCCGATCTGCAGATCAAAATGCGTCCTGTATGTGATAAGGACCTGGACCTTGCCAAAGCTGTGGATATTTGCTGAGGCAAGCCGTACACAAATGCAATAAAGTTTAGAGGACGTGGTGCTCACGATAATGCCACAGTGTTGATCAGATCACACGCTGTCCATATCAGTGAAAGGTCCAAGCAATTGTTGATTTGCCAAAGCCCAAAAGCAAGGCCGATTTACAGCGCACACTGGGCGTGATCAATTACTTATTGCGTTTCATTTGCTGACACTTTGGCACAGTGGCAAGGGCAGCCAGAGTGGACAGCAGCATTCAGTAAGCTAAAACGAGGCATCTCATCTGCGACAGTGCTCAAATTATTTGATCCATCAAGACCATCTGTTGTGCAAGCAAACACATCATCAACCGGCTTTGGAGCCTGTCTGCTGCAGGATGGCCGGCCAGTCGCATGTGATTCTCATTGACTGTCTGCTGCTGAAGAGAACTATGCCCAAATTGTGAAAGAGATGTCAGGAGTGATATTTGACTTGGAGAAGTTTCACCACTCTGTCTACAGAGTATGGATACAAGACTGAGGTGCAGACCGAACATCAACCTCTTGTGACAACTGTCAAGAAACCACTGCACAGAGTTTCACTGAGGCTTTAGTTGATGCTACTTTGACTTATACGTTACGACGTGTTTGTAAAATACATTCCAGGGAAGCTGCTGTACATTCCACACTTTGACAAAGGCACCGAGCAGTCCAGTCCCGATGTACGACACCATTTTCGAGGACATGCAGTTGAGGGTGCACCTGCTAATGACCACTCGTCTTCAAGTCAGACAGAGCAAGCTGGAGGTGTTATGTGATGCAACTGTGGATGACAACGACTTACAAATACTGGCTGGCTACATTCTGAATGGCTGGCCAATGCACCAGTCCAACCTTCCCTTGTCTATCAGACATTTCTGGGATCTCAGGGAAGAGCTGCATTTGGCAAATGGCATGGTTTTCGTGGGTGAGCATTTGTTATTCCTGCTGCACACCGGTCTGGCATTTTCCAACAAATACATGAAGGCCATTTTGGGCAAGAGAAATGTAAAGCAGGGCATGACAAGTGGCCTATTGGCCAAGTATTAACTCAGATATACAATGTCTTGTTGCCAAATGCTCAACGTGTGCCAAGTACAAACTAGCTAACATTAAAGACACACTTTTGCCACATGATCTTCCCCTGGGGCCATGGCAGAAATTGGGAGCGGACATTTCCCCCTTCACCGGAAAGCATTTCCTCCTGATTGTGGCCTATTTCTCCAAGTTTCCTGAAGTCATAAGCATTTATGGACTCACTGCAAAGCACATCATTGAAGGTCTGAAGCCCGTGTTTGGCAGACATGGTAGACCTAAGGAATTATTTGCGGATAACATGCCATTTTCCAGCCTGAGCTCAAGAAATTCGCCCAGCAATGGGGGTTCAAGGTAACAACCTCAAGCCCTACATATCATCAGTCTAATGGACCATCTGAGCATGCAGTACAGACAATAAGCAGGGGCTCAGAAAAGCTGTCGAGGGCGGCCATGATACCCATTTGATGTTACTGTCACATCGCCCGGCGATTAAAACCGCTGGATGATGGAAAGCCGTAACGGTCCTTAATTCTGAGGCGAACTGCCGAATAATGGCAATACTTTTTGGCACGCGTGGGATGGAAGGAGGCGAGGTGCTTACCTGAACGAAACACATGGGTGGATTCCCGAAACCCACAAACAATCAAGCTTTCCGACGAAACCCACCTTGCTCCTCTTTATGAAGGACACCCCAGGTGAGGTTGTGTGTCATCTGAGCTCGTCCACGTCGATCAAAGTTAAAGTTTTTTTTTCTAAAAGTTAAGTATTTTGTTTTGCTGTGCTTGTGTCTACTGTGTTTCTGGTTTCATCGTGTTTTGCATTTCGTGTATTTGTCAGTCAGTTTTGTCGTACTTGTTATGAGGCCTGGTTGGCGTCGAGGCCTGCCCAGTCGCGTTGGTTGGTCTTTTGTTATTCACGTTCGATCTCTTTCTGAAAAAAAAAAATTCACCCTCTACTTTTCCCCTCACCTCTTACCCGGTGTTTGATGTCTTAAATATAAAAAAAATATATATATATAATAATAATAATTACCTTCTCTCCTCGTGGTTCCCCGCCCGTGTCCATGTGTTCTTCCCTCCCCCGCCTGTGTCCATGTGTTCTTCCCCCCCCGCCCGTGTCAACGTATTCTCCCCCCCCCCCCGCCCATGTCCACGTGTTCTTCCCTCCCCCATCCATGTCCACGTGTTCTTCCCTCCCCCACCCGTGTCCACGTGTTCTTCCCTTCCCCCGCCCGTGTCCACGTGTTCTTCCCTCTCCCGCCCGTGCACATGTGTTCTTCCCTCCCCCGCCTGTGTCCACGTGTTCTGCCCTCCCCCACCCGTGTCCACGTGCTCTGCCCTCCCCCACCCGTGTCCACATGTTCTGCCCTCCACCGCCCGTGTCCACGTGCTCTGCCCTCCCCCACCCGTGTCCACGTGTTCTGCCCTCTCCCGCCCGTGTCCACATGTTCTGCCCTCCCCCGCCCGTGTCCACGTGTTCTGCCCTCCCCCGCTCGTGTCCACGTCTTCTGCCCTCCCCCGCACGTGTCCACGTGTTCTTCCCTCCCATGTCCATGTGTTTTTCTCTCCCATGTCCATGTGTTTTTCTCTCCCATGTCCACGTGTTCTTCCCTCCCTTGCTATATCCATGTGTTCTTCCCACCCCACCCGTGTCCACGTGTTCTTCCCTCCCCCACCCGTGTCCACATGTTCTACCCTCCCCCACCCGTGTCCACGTGTTCTTCCCTCCCCCGCCCATGTCCACGTGTTATTCCCTGCCCCGCCCGTGTCCACGTGTTCTTCCCTCCCCCGCCCATGTCCACGTGTTCTTCCCTCCCCCGCCCGTGTCCACGTGTTCTTCCCTTCCCCACCCGTGTCCACGTGTTCTTCCCTCCCCCGCCCGTGTCCACGTGTTCTGCCCTCCCCCGCCCGTGTCCACGTGTTCTGCCCTCCCCCGCCCGTGCACACGTGTTCTGCCCTCCCCCACCCGTGTACCCATGCTCTTCCCTCCCGTGTCCATGTGTTTTTCTCTCCCCTGCCCATGTCCACGTGTTCTTCCCTCCCCTGCTGTATCCATGTGTTCTTCCCACCCCACCCATGTCCACGTGGTCTCCCCCCCCCCCTGTGTCCACATGTTCTTCCCTCCCCCCATGTCCACATGTTCTCCCCCCCCCCCCGTGTCCACATGTTCTTCCCTCCCCCCATGTCCACATGTTCTTCTCTCCCCCACCCATGTCCACGTGTTCTTCCCTCCCCCACCCATGTCCACATGTTCTTCCCTCCCCCACACATGTCCACGTGTTCTTCCCTCCCCCACCCAGGTCCACGTGTTCTTCCCTCCCCCACCCATGTCCATATATTTTTCCCTCCCCCACCCGTGTCCATGTGTTCTTCCCACCCCACCCCAGCCCACGTGTTCTTCCCTCCCCTGCTGTATCCACGTGTTCTTCCCTCCCCCACCGGTGAACACGTGTTCTTCCCTCCCCACCCGTATCCACATGTTCTTCCCTCCTCGCCCATGTCCACCTGTTCTTCCCTCCCCCTCCTGTGTCCACGTGCTCTTACCTCCCCCCCCCGTGTCCACATGTTCTTCGCCCCCCCGTGTCCACATGTTCTTCGCTCCCCCACCCATGTCCACGTGTTCTTCCCTCCCCCGCCCATGTCCACGTGTTCTTCCCTACCCCGCCCGGGTCCACGTGTTCTTCCCTCCCCCACCCGTGTCCACGTGTTCCTCCCACCCCACCTCAGCCCACGTCCACGTGTTCTTCCCTCCCCTGCTGTATCCACGTGTTCTTCCCTCCCCCGCCGGTGTACACGTGTTCTTCCCTCCCCCGCCGGTGTACACGTGTTCTTCCCTCCCCGCCGGTGTACACGTGTTCTTCCCTCCCCGCCGGTGTACACGTGTTCTTCCCTCCCCGCCGGTGTACACGTGTTCTTCCCTCCCCGCCCGTTTCCACGTGTTCTTCCCTCCCCCTCCTGTGCCCACGTGCTCTTACCTCCCCCCCTGTGTCCACATGTTCTTCCCTCCCCCCCCCCCCCGTGTCCACATGTTCTTCCCTCCCCCCCCCCCGTGTCCACATGTTCTTCCCTCCCCCACCCATGTCCAAATGTTCTTCCCTCCCCCACCCATGTCCACGTGTTCTTCCTTCCCCCGCCTGTGTCCACGTGTTCAACCGGTGGTTTTGCTTTTAAAATGTTTAAACTCCCCCCAACCATGTTATATTCCTTTGTATACTACAACTCGCTTTTTTTTTCCTTCCTGTTCAAAAGGCTGCAATCAATTTGCTCAATAAATCCTTCCATCACAAAAAAAAAAATTCAATCTCGTTCAAATCTTTCTTTCTCCATTTTCTAAACTCACACTCATTCCACCCCTCCTCAAACGTTCTCAAACGGATCTCTGATTTGAATATCTCAAGAAACCCAGTCTGTAACAAATGTTCGATTTTCTTAAATCATTCAAAACTTTCAAATTTCCCTCCTCAAGCCTCTTCCTTAAATCTGCCCCCTCACCACTCTCACCTCTCCTTCAAAACTCCCAACTCACCCCTCGCCCTCAAATTTCCCCCCTCACCCCTCTCCCTCAAATCTCCCTGCTCACCACTCCCCCTCAATTTCCCCTCCTCATCCATCCCCCTCAAATCTCTCTCCTCACCACTCCCCCTCAAATTTCCCTCCTCACCCCTCTCCCTCAAATCTCCTCCTCACCCCTCCTCCTCAAATCTCCCCCTCACCCCACCCCTTCAAAACTCCCACTTCACCATTTTACTTAAATTCTCCCCTCTCACTCCTCCTCAAAGTTGTCTCTTAACTCCTTCACAAAGCTGCATCCTCCCCACTTCCTCTCCCTTCCACCTCATACCTCCACATTCTCCAACCTTCAACTTCACTCTGCCACCCCTCAAAATACACCACTGTACCTCATCTCATCACCATCAATCCTTTTGTCCTCCTCATCCTTCCCCTTCTCCTAGCTCTCCTGCAATCTCTGGCACACTATCAACAGCTCTCCCTTCCTCCCCCTCTCCTCCCTCATCTTTCCATAACCCTCCCCTCCCTTGTCCTGTATCCGATGCTCCCCCTCCCTCTTCCTTGATGGTATGGACCGGAAACATCCGGGGACTTCGCTCAAACCTGACTGATCTCTCCATTCAGGTTGCTTCAGACAAACCAGACTTGATCTGCTTAACAGAGACTTTCCTCCTTCAAGATGTCTCTGATTCCTTAATTTCTCTTCCTGGTTGCTCCATCCTCCAGGCTCCGGTATGATAGACCTGAGCCTCGTCCTGGTGGCGGGGTTGCTATCTTTATCAAAGACTCTCTTCCTCACTCTCCATTCACTGCCCTCTCTCCACACCACCCCCAAGAGTACCTCTGACTACGGCTTACTCTCCGCTCCCACCTTTTGTTCATATGTGTGTTGTACCGTCCACCAAACAGTGATGACTCCATCTACATCTCACTGTCTGACAACATGGACCAACTTCCATCCACTCATCCCAAATCTCTCTTCCTCATATGTGGCGACTTCAACTATCATCATGCCAGCTGGCTGGGTGTGGGTTCCTCTTGCCCCAGCCATGGCACCTCAGCAAAAGACTTCTTCAACTCACTGGCACTGACACAATCACTCAATTTCCCAATCCGGATATCAGTCAACGGTACATCATCTCTTCTAGACTTGTTTATGACAAACTTCCCTGCAAATGTCTGTTGTTATTCTTCTGCTCCAATCCATTCATCTGATCATGTGCTTGTTAAAGTGGACATCTCTCTGACCATTCTCAGAGAGCCTCCTCAGCGTCGACGAGTCTGGCATTTCACTCAGGCCGACTGGCACGATCTTCAAGCAGCCATCAATCACCCGGAATGCTCTCCCATCTCTACTGCCTCTGACATCAACTCTTCCTGGGAATTCTTCCAAAGAAAATTGCTCTCTCTCATGCACAGATTTATCTCATCTCGTCTTCAGTTGTCATACCCTTCCTCCCATCCATGGTACACAGAATATTGTGGTGAGACAGTTGCCCTGAAACAACTTGCTTTTTGGGGGGAGTTTGTTGGAGAGCGTCTTGGAAGGCTAATCCAACTGAAGGTAATCTCAGTTCCCTTCACAAAGCCCGGAACTAGTGCGTGTCTTCCCTCAGGAGAGCCAGGAAACAATATCTCTCGACTCTCAAGACTGAACTCTCAAACCTGTCTCCCTCCTCCAAATCCTCATGGCATCTGGTCAAATCTGTTTCTGGTGTTTGTTCCTCCTCCATCCCCTCCCTTACCTCAAACGGGAACAAAGCTGACTCCGCACGCTAAAAAGTTGAATGCCTCAACTCGGCGTTTGCCTCAAAATCTTGTGTCCCAAACCCATCTCTCTCTGTACCCCCCTTACCCAGTCAAACCCTGCTGTTCCTGGACTCTGTGTCCTTCTCTCCTGACAAGGTGGAGAAGTTTCTGTCAAACCTCGATTCTGATTCTGCAACTGGACCAGGCGGCATCAGCTCACGGGTCCTAAAATCCTGCTCTGCCGCTCTTTCACACCCTCTCTTCTCTATGTTATCCTCACCCTCTCTTTTGCTCAAGGTCATCTACCATCTGCTTGAAATCAACCAACATCACCGCTTTAGATAAAAAAGGTGCAAAAACAGATCCTCGCAACTTCAGACCAATCAGCCTGCTCCCAGTCATCAGCAAGGGCATGGAATGCATCATCGCTTCTGATATTATATCCTTCCTCTTCTCCAATGGCTTGATCTCTGATCATCAATTTGGATTTCAGACCAGGTCATTCTTCTCTGGACATGCTGCTTCTGCTGTCTCAACAATGGATGTAGGCCCTCAATGCCAAACAGGAAATTAGAGCTGTCTCCCTCGACATATCACGTGCCTTCGATATGGTCTGGCACCCCGCTCTGCTCAACAAACTCTCCTCCTTTGGTATCCATGGAAATCTCCACGCATGGCTGGCGGACTTCCTCTCTAGTCGTCGTCAACGTGTGGCCCTGAATGGGTTTCTCTCATCTCCTCTTCCTGTTCAGGCTGGAGTTCCCCAAGGCAGTGTTCTGGGCCCCGTGCTTTTTCTGGTCTTCATCAATGATCTCTCTGACTCTCTCGAAAATCCTCTCTATCTCTTTGCTGATGACTCCACTCTCTGCCGCTCCATTCCTCTTCCCTCAGATCGGCAGTCTGCTGCCTCCTCACTCTCTGAAGACCTGGACAAAATCACAGACTGGTCAAACAAGTGGAACATGTCTTTCAATCCTGACAAATCTCACACTCTTACTATGTCTCTCCGAAAAGATCGACTGGACAACCCTCCCATCCTCTTTCTCAACAATCCTCTCCAAGAAGTTCTGTCGCTCAAGATTTTGGGTCTCACTATCTGCCATGATCTTTCTTGGGAAAACCACATTTCCAAGCTGGCCTCCAAAGCCAGTCGCCGACTGGGCATCCTCCGTCGTGCGAAGTCCTTCCTCGGCACACCTGAGCTCCTCACCACATACAAGGCTTTCATCCGCAGCTCAATGGAATACTGTTCTCCCCTATGGGCCGGTGCTCCTGCCTCACACCTAGCTCGGCTTCACGCTGTTGAAACCAAAGCTTTCAGAATTATTGGAATCTCCCGCGATGAAGCTATCTCTGAGGGCCTTTCACTCACTCACCGCAGGCAGGTAGGTGGTCTTTCTGTCTTCTACCGACTCCTCTCCGGCCTTGCACCCCCAGCTCTCTCTGTGCTCTGTCCCCCAAATATTCCTACAGGTCGCACAAGATCTGCCAGCAACCCTCTGATGGTTAAACTGCCGAAATCTCTTTGCTCTCTGCTCACCTTCACTCTTTCATTCCTCTTTTCTCCCGCCTCTGGAACAAACTCCCTCACTCCCTTCAATCCCACTCCTCCCTCCAGGTCTTTAAAACAGCTGTTCACCACCATCTCTTATCTTCCCCCATCCAAAACCTTGATCTTTTCTACCCCCGCTAATTCACCCCAGATCCACCTTGTTTGAAATACCAACTTCTTTCCTGGAAGTCCTGGCAGTGTCCATATGTTTTATACCTCTCCCACCGCCCCCTTCCCATGCCCCCCCCCCCCAAAGCCCTCGCCCTCTCTCTGATCTCTCGATGTCTCCATGTCTCTCGGTCCCTGCTCTCAAATGTTGTGTTTGTGTCCTTCCCCCTCTCTCCCCATCTTGTCTACCGCTCCCGATGTTATATGTTTTATGTGTCGGTTTGTCTTTCTGTGTGATTAATGTTCGCTCTTTCACGAGCCTCGATCTTGTATACAAAAAAAAAAAAAAAAAAAAAAAAAAAACCTGTTGGAATACCCGTAGGCTGTGATATTTGGAAGCTGAGCTCGTGGGCGGAAGTACCCGTGGGTGCAACGATGTTTTGTTTGTTGTCACCTTAGCATGAAATTTTGCTACCCTCAATTCGTTCAAATTGTCTGATGGTTTGCCTCCGTACACACAAACCATTGCTCTGTCTCCTGCAGCAATGACCTCATCCTGTGTTGACTCTTTATTGCAGAAAATTAGGGCCTCTTGCTGGAACATTTCATTGTCCTTAAACAGTTTGAGTCCAGTGCCTTTGCCGATCCCAAAGACCCTTGATGTCTTGTCGCATCCCAGGTACGCATGGATGAAGAGAATGTTTTCACAGACAGTATCACCCAGAGCCTCTCTGACTTTGCCAATGTCCAAGTATTGTCCTGGATTCAATGAACCCTTTTTCGGCTCCGACATTAAGTAGAGAGTGTGCGCAGTATTCTTGCGAAAATAGTAGCACAGTAGTATCAACAAGTCATTGTCTTCGCCAACAAGAACAGTGTTGGATTTTGAAGAGCTACAAACTGCAGTTGTTGCTATGAGTAGGTCCGCATCCCCACTCGCATGAAGCACTTCACAATGAGATTCTTCCAGTTTCTTACCAAGAATGTCTATGAATTGCTGCTTGTTCTCCTTGTTCCGAAGAAACTCTTCCTTCTTGACAGAAAGCGTCATGGTTTGAGAAAAAGATACCTTCACTGATGGTCGCTCACCCCTTTTCTGATGGGCACAGTCTTTCGTTGAGGGACCTTCACGATAGCCATCAAACACGACGATAGCATGCCCGTAATGCCTACTAACATATTTCAGGTAGCGGTCAAGAATATCCTTGTACTGTTCACCTGACTGCCATGGTATGCGCTGCAATAGGGCACCGCCATCGAGTACGTATTGTATATCGGACGGTTGTGCAGTATCGGCAGGTGCCAAGGATTTGATTGCTGAGGCTAACGCTGGCTTATTGGCGGACAGCAAGGCATATTTGGTCTCGAACAAAGATGGAGGATAAGTGCATAACTCACAAAGGAGTGCTTTGGATAAGTCTCCTACTTCAGTGCCAGCGATCACAAGTCTCTGGAAGAGTAACTGAGGGTCGATATTGATGTCTCCGTCTGGTGTCTTCATTGCAGACTCTGAGTCCATAGTTATGGCTTGACCCTTCTTCTTGAAGCTGTATTCAAGCACACGTTTACCACTCATCTGGCCCAAGAGCCTTTCTCCCACAGTTTTCGCCTCATCAACATTCACCGTTGTCTGGGCAACTATACCAGTGAAAATGTTGTGAAGAGTATCGTCGTCTTGAAAGGGATCCCTCTCATGAAGAAGCATTTTCTGGGTATCAGCTACATCATTCTTCTGTCTAGACTTTGATAGATCCTTGTGCTGTTCACTTGTCACATACATCACATCAGTGAGGTGTTGGAGGGCATTGCTCACCTCTGCAAATAAAGGACGAGCCATGACCCAGACTGAGCGTTGTGTCTCTGTCATCCCTCGTCCCCTGGTCAGACCACCTGATGTCTTCAGACTTCTCATAAGTACTTGTTCGATGACTAAATCTGTAGACAGACCAGCCCAGTATCTGTCGCTCTATCGGACAACTTGGAATCCTTGGAGAAATTTCTGATGTACTTCTGGATGGTCCTTTGGTAACTCGGTCATCAGTTGCAGATATATGTGCAGGCACTTTGTGTAGTGTCTGTGTCCGGAAGCTGCAAGATATGGAAGCATGGCGCGCAGGATATGCAAGTGAAGCATACAATCCCCTGTTCTTTCAGATTTCAGAAAAAAACGGATAATGTCCACCATTTCCATGTATTGTTACCACAGTCTCGCTGTCCGTTGATGCCTTATTGTATCAATCACCTGATTGATTTTGTCTCCAATGACCTCCATCACCTTCGATGACTCGATGTCTGACACTGCTTGGTCACCCGACATCAGACCGTCAAACAAGTCGCCTGCATCATTGAGCTCTGCTGGAACTGTACGCTCGCTGTCTCCATCACTTGGGAGGTTCAACTGAAATACCTTCGAAGCAAGTTTTGCATTGAGTGCTGCATCAATGAGTAGATGTCCACGTATAGCTCTAGACACGGCTTTGCCACTCATCATGTGGGTTGTAGTGTTGCTGGCATATGCAACTTCCAGAAGCTCTTTGAGTCCAGTACCAGACATCAGGTGGCCAATACACCCAAGAAAACTCATGAGTGTATGGAATCATGTGCTTGTCAAAGTGGACATCTCTCTGGCCATTCTCAGAGAGCCTCCTCAGCGTCGACGAGTCTGGCATTTCACTCAGGCCGACTGGTACGGTCTTCAAGCAGCCATCAATCGTCTGGATTGGTCTCCCATCTCCACTGCCTCTGACATCAATTCTTCCTGGGAATTCTTCCAAAGCAAACTGATCTCTCTCATGCACAGATTTATCCCATCTCGCCTTCAATTGTCTTACCCTTCCTCCCGTCCATGGTACACTGAATCTTGTGGTGAGGCAGTTGCCCTGAAACAACTTGCCTTTGCCTCTTGGAAGGCTAATCCAACTGAAGGAAATCTCAGTTCCTTCCACCAAGCTCGGAACAAGTGTGTGTCTACCCTCAGGAGTGCCAGGAAGCACTATCTCTCCTCACTCAAGAATGAACTCTCAAACCTGTCTCCTTCCTCCAAATCCTGGTGGCGTCTGGTCAAATCCGTTTCTGGTGTTTGTTCCCCCTCCATCCCCTCCCTTACCTCAAATGGCCACACAGTTGACATCGCACGTGACAAAGCCGAATGCCTCAACTCTGTGTTCGCCTCGAAATCCTTAGTCCCAAACCCATCTCTCTCTGTTCCCACCTTTCCCAGTCGAACCCAACTGCTCCTGGACTCTGTGTCCTTCTCTCCTGACAAGGTGGAGGAGTTTTTGTCAAACCTCGACTCTGATTCTGCAACTGGACCAGACGGCATCAGCCCACGGGTCTTAAAATCCTGCTCTGCCGCTCTATATCACCCTCTCTCTGTTCTTTTCACCCTATCTTTTGCTCAAGGTCATCTGCCAGCATCCTGGAAATCAGCTAACATTACCGCTTTACACAAAAAAGGTGCAAAAACAGATCCTTGCAACTACAGACCAATCAGCCTGCTCCCAATTATCAGCAAAGTCATGGAATCCATCATTGCTTCGGATATGAAATCTTTCCTCTTCTCCAATGGCTTGATCTCTGATCATCAATTTGGTTTCAGACCAGGTCACTCTACTCTGGACATGCTGCTTCTGCTGTCTCAACAATGGATGGAGGTCCTCAATGCCAAACAGGAAATCAGAGCTGTCTCCCTTGACATATCAAGGGCCTTTGATACGGTCTGGCACCCAGCTCTGCTCACCAAACTCTCCTCCTATGGTATCCATGGAAATCTCCATGCATGGCTTGCGGACTTCCTCTCTGGTCGTAGTCAACGTGTGGCCCTGAATGGATTTCTCTCATCTCCCCTTCCTGTTCAGGCTGGAGTTCCCCAAGGAAGTGTGCTGGGCCCTGTGCTTTTTCTGGTCTTTATCAATGATCTCTCTGACTCTCTGGAAAATCCTCTCTATCTCTTTGCTGATGACTCCACTCTCTGCCGCTCCATTCCTCTTCCCTCAGATCGGCAGTCTGCAGCCTCCTCACTCTCTGAAGACCTGGACAAAATCACAGACTGGTCAAACAAGTGGAACATGTCTTTCAATCCTGCCAAATCTCACTCTCTTACTATGTGTCTCCGAAAAGATCGACTGGACAACCCTCCCATCTACTTTCTCAACTATCCTCTCCAAGAAGTTCTGTCACTCAAGCTTTTGGGTCTCACTATCTGCCATGATCTTTCTTGGGAAAACCACATTTCCAAGCTGGCCTCCAAAGCCAGTCGCCGACTGGGCATCCTCCGTCGTGCGAAGTCCTTCCTCGGCACACCTGAGCTCCTCACCACTTACAAGGCTTTCATCCGCAGCTCAATGGAATACTGTTCTCCCCTATGGGCTGGTGCTCCTGCCTCACACCTGGCTCGGCTTCACGCTGTTGAATCCAAAGCTTTCAAAATCATTGGAATCTCCCGCGATGAAGCTATCTCTGAGGGCCTTTCACTCACTCACCGCAGGCAGGTAGGTGGTCTTTCTGTCTTCTACCGACTCCTCTCCGGCCTTGCTCCCCCAGCTCTCTCTGTGCTCTGTCCCCCAAATATTCCTACAGGTCGCACAAGATCTGCCAGCAACCCTCTGATGGTTAAACTGCCGAAATCTCGGCTCTCTGCTCACCTTCACTCTTTCATTCCTCTTTTCTCCCGCCTGTGGAACAAACTCCCACACTCCCTTCAATCCCTCTCCTCCCTCCAGGTCTTTAAAACAGCTCTTCACCACCATCTCTTATCTTCCCCCATCCATAACCTTGATCTTTTCTACCCCCACTAATTCACCCCAGATCCACCTTGTTTGAAATTCCAACTTATTTCCTGGAAATCCTGGCAGTGTCCATATGTTTATACCTCTCCCACCCCCCCCCCCCCCTTCACATGCCTCCCCCCCTTCACATGCCTCCCCCCCTTCACATGCCTCCCCCCCAAAGCCCTCTCCCTCCCACAGATCTCTCGATGTCTCCATGTCTCTCGGTCCCTGCTCTCAAATGTTGTGTTTGTGTCCTTCCCCCTCTCTCCCCATCTTGTCTACCGCTCCCGATGTTATTTGTTTTATGTGTCTGTTTGTCTTTCTGTGTGATTAATGTTCGCTCTTTCACGAGCCTCGATCTTGTATACAAAAAAAAAAAAAAAAAAAAAAAAAAAAAAAATCCTCCTAGTCTTAGAACAATCGAGTGAAGTTTGCTGTCCGCTGGCTCGCTCTTGACTATGGTGAGAGCTTTCCACCAAAGTGGCTGATCAAATGTCAGTATCGGGGTTACACCATATCTCTGCGCATGTTCACAAACGAAATGCAGTGTGGAGTTGATGCAGTCAAAGTCACTTGGACTGAGATCAATCATGGGCAGAAACATTATTGATGCCTCACCCGGATGTTCTCCCTTGTGTACCATCTGCATCATTCCTGTCCAAGAGGGCCGAGGTGATCGAACAGTAAGCGAAACCTTCCAGAGGAGGTCAACATTTGAGCTGATTTGTCTCAAGTCGGTACAGGCTGGAAGCTTCTCGTAGAGAAAGGACTGCATTCCTCCACATGCTGATGTGAAAGGTCGTATATTGATTCGCCCCACTTGTGCGATGTCCTCTGCCGAGACAGCTCGACGGGCAATCTGGAGTGTCCGGACTGTTTTCGGGGTCACACTCGCAATAATGCCCATACCATGGAATGTGTTTCTCCCATTTAATGTGCAGATGTCATGGTCAACATTGTCCGCCACATATTGGATGAAATGTCCAGGGGTAAAACCAGGGATGTCTGTTCCACACGTGACTGCTGCGCTGCGCTCATACGTTTGCACCTCCGTGTATGAACAACTATACCCATGTGCAAAGAGCGTGTCTATGAGAAATCGAGAACCAAAATGGAAGTGCATTTGGATTCCAAGTCCCACCAACAGTGGAGCTTGAAGGATCCTAGGCCTCGCGGCTTGCATGATCACCTGTCCCAGTGAGCAGATTTTTAAGTCTTTTCCTTTCCCCACAAACAGCATTTCGAGCAAGAGCTTTAGTGACTCAGGTAGGAACTTGGTTGCAGCATTGACAGTGGACATATCGAGAGTAGTCGGGTAAATGTCCTTATTTTGAGATACCTCTTTTATGTCACTTCTAATGAGATCAGCAGCTGTCTTGATCAGACGCAACTTTTCTGTTTCAGGGTCCCTTTCCTTTTGCTGACGATAGAAGTCATGAAGAATCGACGATGCCACACCCCTAAATGTCACAACATTTGATTTTCCATTAATGTCTGCAATTATGATCTTATCACCAAAGTGATTGAAAAGGTTATCCTTCATGTATGAAAAACCATATGCATCACAGCCAGTGTCTACTAGGAAGTCCTCCATTTTCCCAATTAAATCACTAATTGTGGTTAGTTCCTCATCATTTTCCTCAAGGTACTTTGCCACCTTCAGGAACGCTTCATGTCTGATCTGGTCCTTGGGTCGACCAAGCTTCTGCTTTTTTGATGAAGACGCCTCTTCCGATTGGAATTTGAGTGGTATCTGTTTCTTTGTTTGAAAGCTAACACTGCACACCTTATGGTATACCGCATCTGCTGCGTGTCGATCACCAACAAATGCCATTCTGCTCCTCACAGTACCCGACCAGTTGTCAGATCGATTTTCACAGTCAGCAGACACATGATTTTGGAAGTCGAATGTCTTAACCTGGATCAACATATGGTCCTTTTTCCTCCCCTGGTACTTGTCAGGATTACCACAGAAAAGACACTGAGTTCTGTAGTCAAACGCTGAATCCATTGAACGAAGGCACCTCCCTTTGTCTGCTTCAGACGAAACACGTTTTCGCTTCAGAGAAAGTTCAATGTCTCTCACATTGCAGAACACCCTACGACAATCTGTATGAACTGCCTGTCCTAGATGGACTTGGACTTCTTCACCACGCTCACGTCCAGCTTCTTCGATCCTCGTACAACCTTTATCCGTCGGTGTACTGGTTGGATCACTGGAGAGGGGTTTCTTACAGAAGACACAGTCCATATCACCCATGTTGCTGAAAAGAGAGGGAACTTAGGATTACATTTTATTCCCTGTGTTGTCCTACTATAAATGTATAGGTTCATAAAAATACAAAATTTGAACATGTTTATTATAAAATTAATGTTAAAAAACTGCTTTTAAAAATAAAAATAAAACCTTTAACAATCATAAATTAAATATAATACGACTTACATTCACAATGACCACAGCGTTTAACTGTCCTCAGCACACTGATCAAATCTCTCACTGCAAGCGTCACTCCACCTCTCGTTCACGGCTCTCGTTCAATCTGAAAATAAAGTATGATCCACTCATTATAATTGAGTATAATTTTATGTATTTGTTCAGAGGATCGACAGGTTTCAGAAAAATATCATTTTTTTTCTCTTGCAATTAGTGGTGGGTTAGGGGTAAAAGTTCGCTAGAATGACTGGACTAGTTTGGCAAAAACTAAAGACAGCATTTGACCACAAGAACCTGATACGAACTGTAAAGCATGGTGGTGGAAATATTATGGTTTGGGGCAGCTTTGCTGCATCAGGGCCTGGGTAGCTAACCATCATATAATCCACTATGAATTCTTCATTGTACCAGAGGGTGCTTGAGGATAATGTGAGGCCATCTGTCGGAAAGTTGAAGCTCAACCGAAGGTGGACTTTACAACATGACAATGACACTAAACATACCAGTAAATCCACCAAGGAATGGCTGAAAAGAAAGAAATGGAGGGTTCTGGAATGGCCAAGTCAAAGCCCAGATCTAAATCCCATAGAGATGTTGTGGGGGGATTTGAAACGAGCTGTGCATGCAAGAAACCCCTCAAACATTGCACAGCTGAAAGAATTCTGCATGGAGAAGTGGGCAAACATTTCTCCCATACCAGTCGATGTCAGAGACTGGTACACAGTTATAAGAAACCCCTACTTGAGGTTGTTTCTGCCAAAGGGGGCAATACCACCTATTAGAGCCAAGGGTGTACTTACTTTTTCCACATGCGAAATTTGCCTTTATGTTTATTTAAATTATACAATGGACTACAAAATGTAAATGTTTCATGATATTTGTTATATTATATCACCTTTATCTGTCAATATTGTTGAAATGAAGATCAAATAGCTGTATATTGAAATATGTTGAAAAAGTCAAACCTTTACATGGGGTGTACTTACTTTTTCACGTGACTGTATGTGTGTCGGCTGAAGTCCAAATAAAAACTCTAACCACACCAAATGTGTTTCTAACCTTGAGTTTCTGATCGACTCATCGAGACTTCATTTTCAGAATATGAGGTTCGGGCCTTACTTTCCTTTTTTTTTTTTTTTTTTTTTTTTTTTTTAGATCTAGCGTTGATATACACTGTTTGGGGATGAATTTATTTAGACCCTTCATTAATTTAGATCGAGTAACTTATTACGGTACTTGCGGCACACAGAAGTGAGGTATCATTGGCGTTCCAATTTTTGCGACGAATTTTAATCTCCCAAATTCGTCTCCTTTCAGGATCTCGAGGGAAATAATGCATCTTTGCTCCCTTTTCCCTTCGATTGGAGCATCCCCATGCAGACAGCATGGCATTTCCCTCAGTTTTAAGGTGAAAGTTGTACATTCACAAGCGATCATGATAAATGTACAGCAGTAGTCAGTAGACCTGTTAAGTTAGATGTTGTAGCTCGCGCATAGGGCTTTAACATGGCGCCTGTTGTCACGTGATCGCTAAAAACTGAAACCGAGTTGGCCAAACTCTGTGTGTAAAGGGCTCTGCCACATGCCCTCCACTCTGGCCTTGCACTGGCCCACATGATCAGGGGGTTGCAGTAAGAGGAGCTCGTTCACTCGGGCCTTGCACTGACACACATGATCAGGAGTTTGCATTTGCAGTATGAGGAGCTGGTCCACTCGGGTCTTGCACTGGCCCACATGATCAGGGGTTTGCAGTATGAGGAGCTAGTCCACTCGGGCCTTGCACCGGCCCACGTGATCAGGGGTTTGCAATACGAGGAGCGAGTCCACTCGGGCCTTGCACTGGCACACATGATCAGGAGTTTGCAGTAGGAGGAGCTGGTCCACTCGGGCCTTGCACCGGCCCACATGGTCAGGAGTTTGCAGTACGCGCAGCTCGTCCACTCGGGCCTTGCACAGGCCCACATGATCAGGAGTTTGCAGTACACGCAGCTCATCCACTCGGGCCTTGCACAGGCCCACATGATCAGGAGTTTGCAGTACGAGCAGCTCATCCACTCGGGCCTTGCACCAGCCCACATGATCAGGAGTTTGCATTTGCAGTACGAGCAGCTTGTCCACTCGGGCCTTGCACTGGCCCACATGATCAGGAGTTTGTGTTTTGCAGGATGAGGAGCTAGTCCACTCGGGCCTTGCACAGCCCCACATGGTCAGGAGTTTGCGTTTGCAGTAAGAGGAGCTAGTCCACTCAGGCCTTGCACCGGCCCACATGATCAGGGGTTTGCAGTACGAGGAGCAAGTCCACTCGGGCCTTGCACTGACACACATGATCAGGGGTTTGCAGTACGAGGAGCTCGTCCACTCAGGCCTTGCACAGGCCCATATGATCAGGGGTTTGCAGTGCGTGGAGCTAGTCAACTCAGGCCTTGCACTGACACACATGACCAGAAGTTTGCAGTACGAGCAGCTCGTCCACTCGGGCCTTGCAATGGCACACATGGTCAGGAGTTTGCAGAACGAGGAGCTCGTCCACTCGGGCCTTGCAATGACACACATGGTCAGGAGTTTGCAGTCCGAGCAGCTCGTCCACTCGGGCCTTGCAATGGCACACATGGTCCGGAGTTTTCAGCACGAGGAGCTAGTCTAATCGGGCCTTGCACCGGCCGACATGATCAGGAGTTTGCGTTTGCAGTTAGAGGAGCTGGTCCACTCAGGCCTTGCACCGGCCCACATGGTCAGGAGTTAGCGTTTGCAGGAAGAGGAGCTGGTCCACTCGGGCCTTGCACTGGCCCACATGGTCAGGAGTTTGCAGTACGAGCAGCTCGTCCACTCGGGCCTTCACCGGCCCACATGGTCAGGAGATTGCAGTACGAGCAGCTCGTCCACTCGGGCCTTGCACCGGCCCACATGATCAGGAGTTTGCGTTTGCAGTAAGAGGAGCTGGTCCACTCGGGCCTTGCACAGGCCCACATGATCAGGGGTTTGCAGTACGAGGAGCTAGTCCACTCGGGCCTTGCACTGACACACATGATAAGAAGTTTGCAGTACGAGCAGCTCGTCCACTCGGGCCTTGCACAGGCCCACATGATCAGGGGTTTGCAGTACGAGGAGCTCGTCCACTCAGGCCTTGCACTGGCACACATGGTCAGGAGTTTGCAGTACGAGCAGCTCGTCCACTCGGGCCTTGCAATGGCACACATGGTCAGGAGTTTGCAGTACGAGGAGCTCGTCCACTCGGGCCTTGCAATGGCACACATGGTCAGGAGTTTGCAGGAAGAGGAGCTGGTCCACTCGGGCCTTGCACTGGCCCACATGGTCAGGAGTTTGCGGTATGAGCAGCTCGTCCACTCGGGCCTTGCAATGGCACACATGGTCAGGAGTTTGCAGTATGAGGAGATAGTCCACTCGGGCCTTGCACCGGCCCACATGATCAGGAGTTTGCATTTGCAGTAAGAGGAGCCGGTCCACTCGGGCCTTGCACCGGCCCACATGGTCAGGAGTTTGCATTTGCAGGAAGAGGAGCTGGTCCATGGGAAAACCATGAGGGTTTGCAGAGGGTTTGCAGAGGGTTTGCAGAGGTTTGCAGAGGGTTTTGTTCCAGAGGGTTTGCAGTGCGAGGAGCTTGTCCACATGGTCAGGAGTTTGCGTTTGCAGGAAGAGGAGCTAGTCCACTCAGTCCTTGCACAGGCCCACATGGTCAGGTGTTTGCGTTTGCAGTAAGAGGAGCTAGTCCACTCAGTCCTTGCACAGGCCCACATGATCAGGGGTTTGCAGTAAGAGGAGCTGGTCCACTCGGGCCTTGCACTGACACACATGATCAGGGGTTTGCAGTATGAGGAGCTCGTCCACTCAGGCCTTGCACAGGCCCACATGATCAGGGGTTTGCAGTACGAGGAGCTCGTCCACTCAGGCCTTGCACAGGCCGACATGATCAGGGGTTTGCAGTGCGAGGAGCTTGTCCTCTCGGGCCTTGCACAGGCCCACATGATCAGGGCTTTGCAGTGCGAGGAGCTAGTCCACTTGGGCCTTGCACTGACACACATGATCAGAAGTTTGCATTATGAGCAGCTCGTCCACTCGGGCCTTGCACAGGTCCACATGATCAGGGGTTTACAGTACGAGGAGCTCGTCCACTCGGGCCTTGCACAGGCCCACATGATCAGGGGTTTACAGTACGAGGAGCTCGTCCACTCGGGCCTTGCACTTGCACACATGGTCAGGAGTTTGCAGAACGAGGAGCTCGTCCACTCGGGCCTTGCACTGACACACATGGTCAGGAGTTTGCAGTAAGAGGAGCTGGTCCACTCGGGCCTAGCACTGGCCCACATGGTCCGGAGTTTGCAGTACGAGCAGCTCGTCCACACGGGCCTTGCAATGGCACACATGGTCAGGAGTTGGCCCGAAACCGACACATAAAACATATAACATCAGGAGCGGTAGACAAGATGGGGAGAGAGGGGGAAGGACATAAAGACAACATTTGAGAGCAGGGACCGAGAGACATCCACTCAGGAGAGATCTGTGGGAGGGAGAGGGCTTTGGGGGGGAGGCATGGGAAGGGGTGGTGGGAGAGGTATAAAACATATGGACACTGCCAGGACTTCCAGGAAAGAAGTTGGAATTTCAAACAAGGTGGATCTGGGGTGAATTAGCGGGGGTAGAAAAGATCAAGGTTTTGGATGGGGGAAGATAAGAGATGGTGGTGAACAGCTGTTTTAAAGACCTGGAGGGAGGAGTGGGACTGAAGGGAGTGTGGGAGTTTGCTCCAGAGGCGGGAGAAAAGAGGAATGAAAGAGTGAAGGTGAGCAGAGAGCTGAGATTTCGGTAGTTTAACCATCAGAGGGTTGCTGGCAGATCTTGTGCGACCTGTAGGAATATTTGGGGGACAGAGCACAGAGAGAGCTGGGGGAGCAAGGCCGGAGAGGAGTCGGTAGAAGACAGAAAGACCACCTACCTGCCTGCGGTGAGTGAGTGAAAGGCCCTCAGAGATAGCTTCATCGCGGGAGATTCCAATGATTCTGAAAGCTTTGGTTTCAACAGCGTGAAGCCAAGCTAGGTGTGAGACAGGCGCACCGGCCCATAGGGGAGAACAGTATTCCATTGAGCTGCGGATGAAAGCCTTGTATGTGGTGAGGAGCTCAGGTGTGCCTAGGAAGGACTTCGCATGACGGAGGATGCCCAGTCGGCGACTGGCTTTGGAGGCCAGCTTGGAAATGTGGTTTTCCCAAGAAAGATCATGGCAGATAGTGAGACCCAAAAGCTTGAGCGACAGAACTTCTTGGAGAGGATTCTAGAGAAAGTAGATGGGAGGGTTGTCCAGTCGACCTTTTCGGAGAGACATAGTAAGAGTGTGAGATTTGTCAGGATTGAAAGACATGTTCCACTTGTTTGACCAGTCTGTGATTTTGTCCAGGTCTTCAGAGAGTGAGGAGGCTGCAGACTGCCGATCTGACGGATGAGGAATGGAGCGGCAGAGAGTGGAGTCATCAGCAAAGAGATAGAGAGGATTTTCCAGAGAGTCGGAGAGATCATTGATAAAGACCAGAAAAAGCACAGGGCCCAGAACACTGCCTTGGGGAACTCCAGCCTGAACAGGAAGGGGAGATGAGAGAAATCCATTCAGGGCCACACGTTGACTATGACCAGAGAGGAAGTCCGCAAGCCATGCATGGAGATTTCCATGGATACCATAGGAGGAGAGTTTGGTGAGCAGAGCTGGGTGCCAGACCATATCGAAGGCACGTGATATGTCAAGGGAGACAGATCTGATTTCCTGTTTGGCATTGAGGACCTCCATCCATTGTTGAGACAGCAGAAGCAGCATGTCCAGAGTAGAGTGACCTGGTCTGAAACCAAATTGATGATCAGAGATCAAGCCATTGGAGAAGAGGAAAGATTTCATATCCGAAGCAATGATGGATTCCATGACTTTGCTGATAATTGGGAGCAGGCTGATTGGTCTGTAGTTGCAAGGATCTGTTTTTGCACCTTTTTTGTGTAAAGCGGTGATGTTTGCTGATTTCCAGGATGCTGGCAGATGACCTTGAGCAAAAGAGAGGGTGAAGAGAACAGAGAGAGGGTGAGATAGAGCGGCAGAGCAGGACTTTAGGACCCGTGGGCTGATGCCGTCTGCATCAGCTTCTTTACTTCTTAAGTTTCTTCTTAAGTAAGTTTCTTTACTTCCTCCACTTCCGGGATCTCCTGTTAAAAAAAAACCATTCCTCACTTCCATGATAGGTATAATTATCCGGACTGTTCTCGACGTCTCGTGTAAATGTCGAAGCAAAACATCTGTTTCCATAAGGTTGCCATCTTGCTTCCCTCAATAACCACTGTCTGCATGCTCCTCCTCAATGGAGACACAATTGTCCTAACCTGTTCTTTGCCCCTTATATACTTAAAGAACATTCTATATCCTTCACATATTCGTTGGTCTTACCTGGACTTCAGTGACGTTTCATTCTGAGAATGAATCATTAATGCGGGACAAGGACCTCGGTATAGGACTACAGACAATAGGAAGGCCTAATCGACGTCGACATCATTCAATTTTGATTTTTTTTCCAAAGGCACACTTCTTCCTCTTTAATTGTGCCGAGCTGCAGTCTGTCCGCCCGATTAACCTGCGATTAGAGTCCGGGTCGACGAGTGCTTCACATGAACGTTTCCAAACATGGCGCGTCGTCTTGTGCGTGGCAGCCCCTCAGCCGTGACAAAAAAGCTTATTTAATAGCGTCCATTAACACCTCGATGGAATAATTAATAAACGACCGAGTGGCGAATGTGCTTGTAAGAGCACGTTCGATGATGCATTTAACAACGTCAAGGAAATGACTCACAGACGCTCCATTTTGTGCTCCTCTTGATGGACTCGCCACAAAATGGCGCCGGATATCGGTGAGCCGTCTGAGGGAGCATTTATGGATTTATACGAAGCACAACGCGCTTAAAATGGAACTTTGATACGATCAGAGCAAGCATGTAAGGGTTTCATATTCAGAAGCGAAGGAACTTGGTACGAGTTCAAGGCCAAATTTCTCATTCGCAGAAGTCATGGGTAATGTGAGGGAAAAGGGGGGCCATTGGCGTTAGGGGGGGCAATTGTTGGTATAATTATCTGCTATTTGTAACATAGCATTGATTTATAGTACAATTAAACCAGGTATATAAATATGAAACGTAATTGTTTACAGAAGTGGTAAACTTTCACTTCCTCTTCATTTCACATTCGTCTCCAAGCTGTCTCGCCTGGGTTCGAATCCCGACCCAGCCATAAACTACCGTCCTGGTGTTTCACAGGCAGGGCGATTCATCAATTGTGCCCTTTCGAGGAGTGAGCGAGTTATCTCCGACACCCTGAACAAATTTTAAAAATTCCTGCCCTAACCGACTGCTAGGAAAGCAACGGCAAACCACCTATAGCATAACCTTGCCAGGTAATTGCTTCGGCAGCACACCTGATGGCTCTGTACCGGAGTATGGTACACGTCATCTCATCTCATATAAGGATGTATACCACGTGCAATGAACAAAACTACTGATGAATGATCAAATGTCTAGTAACATGCACTTCAGACAAACTACATGCACATTTTCAATAAGTAGTGGGACACTCCAGTACTCCATTCAGGAGACACAACCCCTCACACCGTCAACTGGTTGTCCGCAAACCTGATATCTTTCTGTTTAGAAAGTCACAACCGAGTGAGAGGTATCCATGGCAACACAATACAATATGGACAGTTTCTAATTGTGACTTGGGATCTCAGCACCCAAAAAGGTCACATTCAAACCGAATCCTGGACAACAACACCTTTTCGACCTTGGTGGCAATTAGTCGTCAGGACAAAATGCAGTAGTTCATATGAAACGTGGAAAGGAGTAAAGAAAGTTCGAAGACCATTGAATGCAAAAGAGAAGATAAATTATGTGGTTTGGAGTTGGTGCGCATCATTAGTGTAACGACTAGCCATCATTGCCAAGGAAGGTTCACCCGGATGGGAGAACACCTGAACCATCCAGGTGTATGTGCACAGGAACACGCGTTTGAGTTCAGTGTGAGCCTCGGATGCATGTAATAACTTGCCGCCATGTTGGTGGACAAGCAATAACAACAAAGAAGAAGTTCTACAGACTCCCCAGTGAAAAGTGGTGCTTTAAATGGAGAGTGGAACAGGCAGCTACAGGTATATAGGTCGGGGAAAAATTCCTGGCTCCCGTACAAAATTGCTCCCAAACTCCACATAGATCGGGTCTAGCGCAATTAAGGTCTTCTCGCTCTCCACATTCCCCGTGTTCTCTCTAAACGAGATCAAATTCGGATGTAACTGGAAAGATATGGATCCAGTGCTCTGACGTCAAAAGGTTCCTCGGTTCGCTATACCTGCTGAAGCCGTACCACCAAGGTGGTCCCGACGCACCTTTTTGGCACCTGCCGTGCACCGGCACGGAATTGATAAAGAAAGAGAAAGTGTTCCGAGGAGGAAAGGACGAGGTATAAGAAAAGGGCGCAAATGTCATACTGGGCATGCGTCGAGGTACCCCTCCCTCTTTCTCTCTCTCTCGCTCTCTCTCCCGTGCTGTCTCTCCCCTCCCCTTACCCCCAACCTCTATACCCCACCCTCTGTCTGCCGCTGCCTTTATAACGCACGGGCTCCTGATGCACGGGAGGCGATTTCCCTAGATCCGCGATCCCCGACGCGGAGCGGCTCCTGCATGGGCCCCGGAGCCGAGCCGAGCAAGATGTGCCGATGGCGGCTCTCGACTCGCACGCTCCGCGGCTGCTACTGCAGGCCTGTCCGCCGGCCAGTGTACTGCTTCCCGCCGATCTTTTTGCGGTCTGGGCTTGCTGTGTTTCTGGTCGCCAGCAAGCCCTTACCCCAAAAAGCATCCGCGGGTAGCTCGAGCATCGCTCATCGACACCCCTGGACCCCACCCTGGCCCGAGAAAACGCCTCAAGCTCCCCGAGCTCGGTTCCCCGAACTCAAGCGCGCCATGTTCTGAACTCTTCAATGGCCGAGAGCGCGACAACAACCAGCCCAAGTGTTCACAATCTCCCATCCACACACCGCGCAAACTGCATTCGCGAAGGCGCACCGAACCCACTCGCCCGAGGGTCGCTCCGACATGGACCTGACACCGCGCCGCGGACACCTGGCCCATACTAACGGGTCGAATAGGCGGGAGTGAGAGGTGCAAAAGCGTCGCGCATGGCGACCGGGTCGGCTTGAAAGAGCCACGTCGTATGCAAGGAAAAGCGCACGCAGTGGAGGCAGCGCTAGATAAAATGGCCGTCCATGTAGACCAGGCTGATATGGCCATTGCATGGCGTCCATTTCATCGCTCGCACTAATGGACGCACACCCCCTTTCTCACACACCCCTGTTGCCCCTATTACCCCCCCTTGCAAACACCACCATAGCCCCCACCCCCTCCCAACAGTTTTACTCATCCAAGGCTTGCAAATGTGCAAGGAGCGTGGAACACAGAAGGCAGAAATCTAACTCCAGGTGACAGGTACCCTATGGACAACCTGTGTCCAGGTAGTACACTCAAATCAACCCCGACAGTCCGAAGACACGTCGTTCGTTGTCGATACACGGTGCGCCTGTGCGCGCGTCGGTTTGCAAAGCAACCAGTGATGCAGACACATCGGTGATGCAACCAACATTTCCCCCCAACAATGAAAACTGCAAAATGAGCGCGAAAGGCACAAGATATATTTGGCACAAAAAAGTTTTGCAACAAAACCATTTCGACTTCAATGCGGAATCAAACCGACCGGACACTCTTCAAGAATGCAGAGCAAACACACATTTCCCCAAAACTTTTTTTGGGAATTTCTTTGGAATCATTTTACCGACGTTACACAACAACATTTGCAGATATTCCTCGAGTGAACAAGTCATTGCATCGCACTCGTCGTGTGGGACAATATATGCATAAGAGCGCAATGTTTGAGCGAAACCCCCCGAGTTCAGAAACTCCGTGCACGCGACTACGGCTCGACAGGTGTCTGCGGCAGGTACTCGTCGTTGTTCCTAAGACGACTCTCGATCGCTGAACGGATTATAAGAAGGAACGGCTCGGCAGGTCGCACGCAGCGTCGTGCGTAAAAACAGGTAACGGATGACGCGCAATTACAAGGCGCGACGACGATGATTCCGAACTCGGACACTCGATCGGTAAATGTTGTGAACTTCACCTTCATCGAGAAACCTCGGTACTTCATTATCTAATTTTCATCTTCTTCTTCATTCACGTGCGTGATCACGTGCTCATTTACACGCGTTTGGCGCCGGTAGAAGGGAGACGCGTCACGTTGCAAAGAAAATGCGGTTTTTCGCACAATCCAACCTGATGAACGTCTTTGTTGTCTTTGCGCACGGTCAAGTTCGACATTTTCCAACTGCCAGTTCGACCTGTGAGAGTGTTTGTGTCGACCGGCTCGGAATGTGCAAATTCTCACCTGTATGACACCGAGTGCGGTATTTTTGCGCATTAACCTGCGAGCCTCGTGCTGCGACGCAACCCGTTTCCCCACACGTCTCATCCTCCGATCCTTTGCCTTTGTTCCTGGAACATAGACGAGAAAAGGTAAGTCACCTGCACACGTCACGCCTGAATGTGCTCCGTCCAATAACTGTGTGCTCATGTCATGTAGATGGATTGAGGGTTCCGTTGCACGTGTACCTGTGCATTACACCTACATCGTATTTCCTTGTAACTATTGAATGCACAGGTATGTTATTAATAATAAATATTACAGCGACATTGTCTTATGCCGAGTTGGGTACGTGCTGCTTCCTTGCTTGGCGTTCAGCATCAAAAGAAAGGATAGAGGACGGACAAACAACGTAGGGAAAGCAATGGCAACCCACCTAGTGCAACCTTTTAATGTCAATAAAACTGCTTTGGCAGCACCGACGATCTGCACAAAGTATCAGTGAGTACATCAACAAATCATCAAAAAGTAAAGAAAGTACAAAAACAATTTCTACTGAAGTCATTCATGCACGAGCTGTTTGGGATTAGTACTTAAACAGTCTTTGTAATGACGTCATGATGACGTCATAAAACGAATATGCGTTGTGTCTTGGAAATAGTTAATGCGATTCAGGATGGTCTCGCGGCGGTGAAACGTCATAGTCACGTGATGCAGGTGTTGCCATCACTCGAGGGAATATATATAACGTTGTGATCACGTGATACCAACGCGAACCGTCACTTTTGCGCGCCCCGGCTCTTTAGATAGTCGGGGGTTTCCCGCTCAAAGTCGGTTTAAAAACACACCAACGACGCTTTTTGGACTCGTCGGGTGAGTAACGCGAGTGGGTGAAACATCCACGAGACTCTCAAACAGTTGTCCGAATCGTACTCATTACGCGTGCGCACGGAAGACGAACGTCGCAAACGTTTGAAAGTTCAACAGAACTTTCACATCGATGCACTCCGTTCATATCACGTGGACGATCACGTGTCGCAACTTCAAAACTTCAAAGAGCTTGCACAGTAATGAAACATCCTGATTGTAATATTCATGAGAACAGTTTTTCTTACCTTTCGAATAATGCGCCAAAAATGTTCACTGCTCGTTCGAAGGTGACGTCGAACGAAACTGCAAAAAGCGCGGGAAAAATATTGTGACGTAGAAAACGATAAAGGCTCAAGTTGGAAGAGAAAGTTAAGTTTGAGTGTATTTGCTCGATTCCGGTGCGACGGCTGGAGGAGATCAGGATTTGGTGCCGATTGTCATTTTCAGTGACAACAGGTAGCAAGGATGTTTGGGAAGAAGAGGAGTGGAGGTCCGGGGGACATGCAGGGAGGGGGCGTTTTATTTATTTTTTGATAAAAGCAACGATTGGAGCGCGATGAAAATGAATACGTTTGAACGTTTGTCCATTTAGGAACGATGTCGCTTGCACGTTGCGACAATTATTCGTTAGTACAAAGTTGGCAGTGCACGAATGATATAAATGCAGGTGTTTACAAAGGCTTCAGGTGCCACTTAACGCTCGATGCGTAAAATGGATGTACGAAGGAGCCCGCAAGTACAGCGCAATATATATATATATATATATATATATATATATATATATATATATATATATATATATATATATATATATATATATATATATATGTATGTATGTATATATATATATATATATATATATATATATATATATATATATATATATATATATATATATATATATATATATATATATATATACTGTATATATAATTTTCTGTGCTGAAAACAACCTTTGATTGATTTATGGAAAACTGAACAAAGGTCTAAAATTACAAAACATCAAATATAGCGAAGGCTGATGATGTACGCAGCTGCAAATGAGGATAATAACGAAGCAGCTCTCACTCTGATGGACTAATGGTCGTTATGCGTCACGACAACTTATATTGAATAAATATTACACAATGGGGGTTTTTGATTTTAAGAAAAGATGAATGAAAACTTTTTGTGTCTCGCAATGAATGATGTTTTTA
This sequence comes from Myxine glutinosa, assembly GCF_964187855.1. NCBI lineage: Eukaryota > Metazoa > Chordata > Myxini > Myxiniformes > Myxinidae > Myxine > Myxine glutinosa. Next base: position 37,181,018 of record NC_136261.1, read on the forward strand.
AATAACCGTTGCGTCACACTTTAAATGATGTCACCAGGAGCCGAATTGTGAATATGAATGAATGATGTGTTTTTTTTAACGTTAATAACACAAGGTTATTGGAAATCTGGTGCACACGTGGATTTTAAATAAATAATCACCAAATAAAATAAATAAAGAAATAAATACGTCACAACCTACCGTTTAACTTTCACTTCTTTATCTCCTCCTTTCCACTTCGATTTGTTCACCTGGTTGTACGCATCGCGTTTCTTGCACACCACTCCACTACCAGTTCGTCATCCTACGATCACCTGCCACCTGGCCCTTCCCGCTCTGACCTAGATTTTGGACAAAAATAAAAACACTCAATTTTGCTTTTGCGTCGCCAATGACGTCAAGTACACACAAGGCCGTTTATTGTTGAACAGAGTGTTTTTCTTTTTATCTCTAAAAGGTATAGAAAAGTCCAATTCTGTTGAATAAGTAGATGAAATTCCACAAAAAAACATTTTCTTTCAACTGAGATTTCCCCAAGTATGTCAAAGCATTCGAGGCATCACTCATGAACCTGTGACCACACAGTTATAACACAAATGATAACATGTCGAAGTTATTAATGTGATGGGAATAAAGTAGCGATTTTTGTAGTTATGGGAATTAAGTAGTCAAAACATATCTATATATATATATATCTATATATATCTATATATATATATATCCAAATATATGTTCAGTTCTCCAGCTTTCAATGAGCGCATGTAATGACGTCACTGCCATGTACATACGCTCTGCCTGTCAAGCTCTCAAGAGAACCCTCTGACAGAGCAGAATTTTGTTCTTAGTTCAGATACTGTCATAAGTGTATGTAAAACTCACAGTTACCGACCTGGTTTCGCCCTTTTTTGGGGCTCATCACGCCCCATCATTTTTAGCTCTTTCACGTGCCTCGATTCAGTATACCAAAAAAAAAAGAAAAAAAAAATCGCTCATCACGCCCCATCATTTTTAGCTCTTCACGAGCCTCGATTCAGTATACCAAAAAAAAAAGAAAAAAAAATCAAGATCCGACTAACGAGATAAACGATCGATTTAATCCACGGAAAACCACAACTGTGCCCTCAACCACCGTGGGAAAGAAGGTGTGGGTGATGCATTTTGAACATTGACCTTCATCAGAGTGAAAGATTTTGTTCTCATGGGGGTTTTCGAAATACAAAATAATGTTTTGTAATTGCCGAAGGAACAAAACACTGTCGTCGGGCGGTGTAACACACACACTCCTATCATCTTACCATTGATAAAATCAACCGTTTAAAAATAGATCCGTTTTCTTAATGTTTCTCACTGTGAAAAATATCATTGTTATTGTTATTAAATTTTAGTTATTATGCAAGCTAAAATATATCAGGAAAATATTTCATTGCCCAACGGCAATTTTTTTTTCACTTTCACGTCAATTCGTCATCCTGACATTTGTGTACACGGGAGGGGACTATAGGTTTGCACGCCGTCCCTCCATCTGTCAGTCTGTCAGTCTGTCCGTCCGTTAGTCCGTCACGCAAAGAACAGTTTTCCGGACTTTTTTTTTCTAAACTCTTAATGCTAATGATTTCAAACTTGGTACATGGTTTCCTCATGATAAGTTACAGATCAAATTCGAACTTCACGACGTTTCGATCATTTTTGACAAAGTTATGGCACTTTGAACTTTGGGAATTCTGATAATTCTGATGATCCTTAACTCAGTGCCATTTTAAGTTTTAATTTCCTTTAAAAAAGATTTTCTCTGCAATAATAGGATCGATTGAGATCAAATTTTCACCGTAGGGGGGACTCTGTCTGTATAATATTTTAATGGTAATCATGACGTCGCAGGTCACGTGGTTCAGCCGCCATATTGTTTTTCGTGAAAACACGAAAACCCCTTTTTCCCTGCAACGGCTGAACAGATCGAGGCCAAACTTTGCATACAGAATCGCATACCCATGAAGAACAAAAAAGACAGCGAGCATGACGTCATGTGTCACATGGTTTCAGAGTTATGACGTTTTTAAACATGAACCTTTAAAACCGAGCCCCTCCCTCATTTTTGATCCAATCGAGGGGAACCTTCACAGATCTGTTCAGCATGTCAGTCTACTAAAATGTCCTTTTGGAATTTGCGATAGGGTGCGTGGTTTAGCAGATATCGTTAATTAAACGAAAAAAAAAAAAAAAAAAAAAAAGGATATCTCTTGTTTATTCTAGAGTTCTCCTCAAGCTGCACCTCGTGCCCTCAGCCTCGTCTCGCGAACATCAAAAGCGCAACACAGCGCGCGCTTTCCGGAGGGGCGGAGCCAAGCCGAGCAACATATATATACACATCGATCATTGATCGTGAACCGGAAAATATAATAAATTACTGATATTTAGCGACTCAAAAGGTTCTTTATCAACAACTTATTTTCTCGTGCTTCTGCTGACCTGTCTGCAAGGTGTATAAATCGAAGTCCCGAGTGCGAATCACAGATGAGCCCGTCCTGAGGTAATTAGCGATTGGGAAAGATTCAGAACCTGTGGGTGAATAACCCTTGGTAATTTCCCCAACAGTTTTCCGGACGACAGACTGCCGGTAGGGGACATGTATTGCAGCGCAATACTCAGAATGCCTGTTGTTTTTAACACTTCATTAATTGCTGTGATTATTTATAATGCCATTTTATTTCTTTGAGGTCAATTCAAAAATGGACAGCACGGAAACGACTTGCATTATTCGCATCGCATGACTGGTGAGGATCCACATACTGGTCTCACTTCACCGAGGGGTCTGGAATCCTGGAATTCCCTCCTCAGAGCTGCTATGTTATGACAGCATCGTCCTTTGCTGGAAATTGCAGAAAATGCACAAGAAGGGCAGGTACCACAAGTACATTATCTGAAATGTCCGAAGCGCTTCACTAGGAAACGGGACTTAAATAAACTTGAAGCAACAAAAAAGGATGAAGTTGAGAAAAAGTGAATATGTTTGCGTCAGTCAACATCATCTTCAATCTCAACTGTGATGGATAAAGTTTGCATATTCTGTCCACCCGGGAAAACTTCAAAGTACATTAAAGGAGCATGAACAAGAGAACCACTGAAAAGGTGTGTAGAGTTTCAAGCTGATGCTACGATTTGCAACATCGCTATGCAGAGACAGGACACACGTATTCTTGCTGTGGCAACAAGGGAACTAGTTGCTGCTGAGGCTTGGTACCATAAATCGTGCTACAGGCTCTACACCAATACCGAAGACCTTCAGAACCCAGCTCATAAAGAAGACACAGCGGAAAGTGATACTGATGCTCGATACAAGCTGGCTGAAGCTACATCATATGACCAACTCTTCCAACACATAAGACAAGACTTGTTTCAGTCTCCACGAAATGTCCCACTAACTGAGCTGACTCGTCTTCTCGTAACATATATGCATGCTCATGATGTGTTTGCAATGAAAGACTACCAAAAAGCACATACGTTGAAAGCTACAGGCTGAATTTGGCAATACTCTTCGCATATTTCTGACAGCAAAGGAAAATTGCGTCTTTTCTGAGAACCTCAGCAAGTATGACCTTGCAGAAGAGAATGTGAGGCTGAAAACAGAACTTTAAACCTTACATAGTATGTCGACAGAAGTCAGCCATACCCTGCAAAAAGCAGCCTTGCATCTCAGATCAGTGATAAAATCTCAAGGCAAGACCAGGCAGTGGCCATTCCTCCCCTCTGCCATGGATGAATCGACCTCCATCGTGCCAAAATAAGTGCAGGGGTTCCTGTTTGCTTTATTGAGTGGAGAAATGAATCCAATGAATCCATCTAAACGGATAAAAATGCTGGTGGATTCTTATTCACAAGACCTGGTGTATGCTGTCAGTTGTGGGTCTCAAGTTCCACCCAAGCATATTTTACTTCCATGTGCAGTGAAGGCCTTGACAGGAAATACAGAAGTTATACAGATATGAAATCGACTTGGACATGGTGTGTCATACACAGTCATTGAAGAAAATGAGACTGCTCTTTGCCTCAGGAAGATTGCTGCCACTCATGAAACTGTTTGTCTGCCTGAAAACATTCAGCCTGGTGTTTTTACCACTTTGGCATGCGACAACATTGACAGACTAAAAGAGACTTTGACTGGGGAAGGGACGTCACATCGGGTCGATGGCATAGCAGTTCAGCCCAAGGTTTTTGGACCCTTTCCACTGAAAAAAATCTTTGCCTGAGATTGAGAAGTCAAAGAAGCGGAGCCTCAGTGTCAAAGATGTTTCTTTACCCATCTATATTTCTGGTGAAAGAAATGGACCTCGCAGCTTGAAAACGATAGATGCTGATTATACAGAAGTCACACAAACATCTTTGAAAAGGAGTCTTATTTGGTTTCTTGCATAACAGGTCAATAGCAATGATCAAATAGTCATGGGTTAGACTGGATTCAAAATTTTAACCAGGGGGGACATGAAGGTCTCACAGGACAACATAGGATATCTTCCAACGATCAATGCGTGTCTACTGTGTATGAAATGCTCAACCAGTCAGTCAGTATCACTAACCAGCTCAGCCTTGATGAGATTGTTCTTGTATTTGATCAAGCACTGTATGCAAAGGCTACTGAGATCACTTGGAAACGTGCTGAGAAATACGAGAATGTGATATTGAGAATGGGCACATTCCACACCATTCTAAACTTCCTCTCAGTCATTGGTAAAAGATTCCAAGATGGTGGTCTTTAAAACGTTGTTATAGAAGCAGGTGTTGTTGCTGATGGCTCAATTTCTAGTGTGATGGAAGGTCGTTATTATAGCAGGGCAGTAAGAACCCACAAGTACCTTTATGAAGCACTGCTTCGTCTGGCTGGGAAACAGTTCATTTTGTGGATGCAGGATAATTGCCCCAATCTCATGACATCCTTGGAAGCAGGACTAGAAGTGGTACGTGATCTGCATGATGATATCACACAGAAAACTTTTGAAGAAACCCTGGAAACTGAGCAGGTAAAGACACTGCCGCATCACTTCTTGAGCTATCTTGATGAATTGAGACACAACAACGGCCCAATGTCTGAATACTGGATGAGCTATGTCGACATGGTGAGTGTTTTACTTGGCTTGATCTGTGCATCGAGGGAAGGAAACTGGCAGTTGCACATGGCATGCATTCAAGAATGTATTCCTTGGTGTTTTGGCTATGATAAAACCAACTACGCTCGTTATCTGACAGCTTACTATGCAGAAATGTCTCGGTTGCCAAAGAGGCATCCAGCTGTGTATGAGCGGTTTATGGAAGGAATGTTTTCTGTACAGATTGGACCCAAAAACACCTTTGGCAGGATATCTGTTGACCAAACAATTTGGCAGGATATCTGTTGACCAAACAATTGAGGAGACCGTCAATAAAGATACCAAGACCCCCTGGAGGAACTTGTCGATTCAGCCAGAATATGAGGGCAGTTTCTTGTTACTATCTCACTGCATAGTATAGAAGCAGCTATGTCAGGCTTTTAAGAGACATTCTTTCCATGAATCACACTCATCTACAGCATGCTGAGTTGCAATAATCACGTGTTTCAAAGGAGGAACGAGCTGTTACATTACTAGTGGACACCATCAGTGATCTTGCAAATCCCTTCACAGAATCGCAAGACCTCATCAACATAAGCAATGCTACTGTAGCCCCAGAGCCTGTTATCACAGATCTTTTAACAGCAAAGGCGCATGGTCTGACAGCATACAATGCCTTCAAGGAATAGGGTCTATGAAGTAATCCTGCTGGAGTGAATGTTTTTGACCGGCTTCCAAAGGTGAAGCTTAAAACCTTCACTGATGTAAACAAAACAACAAGATTAAAGTCTGGCAGTGGAAAGGAAATCATTGTACGATCAACTAGTAAATTGTTTGGCAATATGCTAGTGATGGCAGAGACAAGACAGCTTGACATGCGAGAGGTTCTGAAGCATCCCTTGGGTCCACTTCCATGGTCCCTAGCCACTGCAGATGGCATACCCAGGAAAACCAACAAATCGGCTCTCGCCAAAGAAATCAGGAAAAACATCTCACCCATGGAATTCATACAACCAAAGTCGGTGTGTCTCATTGATGGAATGACACTTTCTACACAAGACAAAAAGTGAGTACAAGATGTTTGGTGACACCGCCTCTCTCATACTCTCAAAGGCCGTCAACGAAGCTTCTCAGTCTTCTCGTATTGATATTGTCTTTGATACTTACAGAGAGAGTTCCATCAAAGAAGTGGAAAGAGAAGGCATACAATCAAACACTGGATCTATACAGTTGAAGAACATCACAGCAAAGCAGACAGTAGTCCAGTGGAAGAAATTTCTCTCAGCAACTCCAAACAAAACCAGTCTCATTGAATTTCTTGTACAAGAGTGGAAGCAGCCAAAATACACAGAACAACTAAGAGGAAAGGTTCTCTATATAACCTCTGGAGATAACTGCTTCAAAATCATATATGAAGGAAGTGATCTGGTCCCAGAGCTCTGCTCTTCGCAAGAAGAGGCAGATATGTAACTAATTTTACATGCGGCACATGCAGAAGTTCAAGGCTTCCAGTCTATTGTACTCGTAGCTGATGACACTGATGTGTTTCTGCTCCTACTGGCCTTCACGGAAGACATCAGTGCAACACTGTATCTGAAAAATGGATCTCAGGCAAAGTCACATTACATGGACATAAAAAAAATCGTGTCTGTGCTGGGATCGTCTCTCTGCAAAGCATTAATAGGAATGCATGCGTTCATTGGATGTGACAGTGTCAGCACACCAGCTGGATGTGGCAAGATTGCTTCCTTGAACATGTTGAAGAAAAACTCTGACTTTCAGTGCATGTTCACAGAGATCGGAAAAGACTGGACAGTATCTCCGTCACTCCTTGAGAGGTTAGAGGCTTTTACCTGCCGACTATATGCTACCATGCTTTTACCTGCCGTCCAGTGTGAAGACTGTAAATGAGCTGCGTTATCACTTGTTCACCAGCAAAAATGGCCAAGTCGATCCTCACCAGTTGTCACCTTGTGCGGATGCCCTCCACAATCACATCCTTCAGGAAAATTACCAAACTGCCATATGGAGAAGGAGCCTTGAAGCCAGACCTAATATCCCATCACTAAATGGTCATGGTTGGAAATATGAAGAACCTGATGGCAAGCAGAAACGTAAAGTTGACTGGTTAGACAGTTCACCAGCTCCAGAAGCTGTAATATAACTCCTTTCTTGTGACTGTTCCAGGTCATGCCGACTGTCTGGGTGCACCTGCTTGATGAATAACCTCAGATGCTCCGAGCTCTGCAAACTAGACATTTGACAACCACCCCTTTGAGGAGGGAGAGGACACGGTTGTGCAGGACAATGCTGATGATGTGTATGAACTTGATCTTTATTAATTATTCTTCTGCAATTAATGATGCTAATGATTTCCATGATTATGTTCATTTATTTTGATAAAATTAATTCATTAATTTTGATGAAAAGTCCAGTTAATTTCATTTTGATGATGATTATGATGATGATTACAGTGTAATGTATGGTGGCTGTAAATGCAAAATAAACTGTTTGCAAGAGCTTACATATGATCTTCTGAAGCCTAGTATGTCTGTACAACATATACATATTGCTAGAAATCGAACCAATAGGGGGTCTTTTCAACATCAACTTTTCAACATCAACTTAGACTGTGACCAGGCAGAAATGTGTTCCTGAATAGCAGAGCTTTCATACGGTACCCATGAACCTTGGCCACCCTGCTTGGTACCGGTGGCTCAATTTGGGGGTCGTTTCTGACGGACTACTCTGAAATTGATTCCGGTGTGCTTGCAATCTCCAAATTTGCCCTTATTAGCAAACCCCGCTGTGATAGACGAGGTGGAGGTGTAGCCCTATATATTAGAGAGAGTATTGAAGTAAGAGCTTTGAATTAAATCTGTGCCAGATGAGCCTGAAGTAATTTGGGTGTGGGCTCGCCCTCAGCAGTTACCTCGGACAGTTAGGTAGTGGTTTGATTGTATGTGCTATTTATCATTTTTCTGCTTCACCACACGATGCTCTGCTCACTGAACATATATCATCCACATTAGATACGTCGCAGACTCAGTACGCTAGTGCAGAAGTTGTGATTCTTGATGATTTCAATAAGGTGGACACCGAATTAATTTGTCAATCAACTGGCTTAGTCCAAGTTGTTGAAACCCCGACCAGGGGTCAAGATACCTTGGACAAGATTTTAACGAATTTAAAACACCATTACCATGAGCCCAAGGTATCTACCCCTATTGGCTTGAGTGACCATAATGCAGTTCTGTGGGAACTTTTGCAACCTGACAAGAAGCATACATAACATTCTCCATACACGCATTGCGTGTCCTATCAAAGACCCAGATCAACGAGCCTTTGGACAGTGGATACATAACCACAAATGGAGCGAGGTTGAAGTGCTGAAACTGCGCAAGAAAAACTTCCATATTTTACGAGGTGTTGCACAAGGCCATCGATAATTTTTTTCCAACTAAAGTCACATCCATTCACTCAGATAAACCGTGGTTTACACCAGAATTGAAATCGCTCCTTCTAAAAAGACAAAAAGCTTTCTCCAGTGGTAAATCATTTCTATAGCGACTGCTACGCAATAAAATAATTAGATTAGTAAAGCGCGCTAAGCGACTATTCTATGACTCCAGCGTTGGCAAATTGAAAAAGCTTAACCCTCACCATTGGCATCTTCAAATAAAAAAAACTTACTGGACATAACAGCAAAACAAGTTTTACCTTGTCTGAAATGCCACTGAAGAATGCCACCAATGAAGTGAATCAATGGTTCATCTCGGTGGCTCAGGACATTCCGCAACTCTATCTTAACCAGTCGCCTGCCTACCTACCCACCTTCTGCTGCTCCACCCCCTTCAGTGTCTCTGCAAGACGTTTTTAAGAAGCTTAAGAAATTGAATATTAATAAGAGCGGCGGACCGGAATGTATCCCACCTCGGATTATCAAGGAATTTGCATATGAATTGTGTTTCCCACTTGCTGAACTATTCAATTGTTCACTCTGTGAAGGTGTATTACCTGACATTTGGAAATCTGCTCATGTCATACCGGTTCCAAAGTCTCAACCACCAAATCTTGATAATCTGCATCCAATTTCACTCACGTGCATATATTCCAAGAGTTTTGAGGATTTTGTTTTAAACTGGATATGTGAGGACATTAGGAATTCCATTGACATTCAACAGTTTGGCTTTCTTAAGGGTTTATCTACAACTTATTGTTTAGTTAAAATACTGGATGATATTTTTAAGGGAACTGATAAACTCCAACATTCTTCAGTTCTGGTAGCTACTGACTTCTCAAAAGCATTTGATCGTGTAAGTCACCAGATTGTTGTTGATAAATTCATTAATCTTGGTGTTAGACCATCTATTATCCCATGGATTTGCAGTTTTTTAAAATGTAATAGAGGTCAGGCTGTACGGTACAAAGGGGAAGTTTCCACATGGGAAATAACCAATGCTGGGGTTCCTCAAGGCACAAAAATTGGTCCAGTTGCTTTCTTAGCCATGATAAATGACTGTTTCCAGTTATCCTGAAGTTTCACACTACATGTATGTTGATGACAGGACCTTTTGTCAAACTTCTAGTGACACTGAACAAACTAGTCGTATGCAGCAGCAACTTGACTGTCTCCAAGAATGAAAATTTTAAAACAATATGAATCTAAATATTGGTAAATGCCAAATCATGATTACATGTTTTCGAGGACTCCCGGCAGAGATGCCGAGTTTTCATATCGGAGACTCCGCTATTAATCAGATTGTATTAAACTGTTATGTATCTATGTGCAAGAAAACTTGAAATGGGACACTCAAGTTCAGGCCATGTGTAAAACCTTCAACAGAAAACTCTACTTTTTGCGGCAACTGAAACGTTGTAATATCCCTGTTTCTGACTTAATAACAGAATATTTACAGTACAAGCAACGATACCCGCCCTATGGGCGGGGCTTCAATTGGGAAGCCCAAATGAAAGGGCAAAATATCAGAAATTGAAGGTTTAAATTTTTTTTTAAACGATTCATATAAACATCCATTGAATCGTATCACACGCAAATCATCAAAATCGAAACAGTATCTTTAGAATTTCAATAAAAGCCACATCACTGTTCATATCGGTAAATATTATTCCATCGTGTTTCAAATCGTGATCGATACACTATGATCGTGATGATCGTGATCGTGAATCGTGATCGATAATCGTGTTCACAATCGCTATGTACTCCCGATACGTGTACCAAATTCCCGATACGTGTAACTGTACCAAATCAACAGTTAAAAGGATTTTGAGCCGACAGCTGTTACGGCCTTGGCAAGATCGATGGAGACAGCGATCTGTTAGCGATCGATGGAGACATGTTGCTTTCCCGGGTGCAGCCGTTTGTGCGTTGTCACTATGAGAACAATGAACGTCATGTGAACGCGAATGTTATGCGGGAGTCCAAACCTGAGAATGCTGGAGACTCAAGCTGAAATTGGGAAAACTAAATAGCCTATTTTACTCCTGGAGATCCCAGGATTACCCACCCAAAATATCCTTGCGATCGGTTCAGCAGCTTTTACGGTACCTGCGAACAGACAGACAGACAGACAGACGGACGGACGGACATTTGGTGAATCATAGTAAGATGTGAAACCCCCTTTGGAATATGCGTCACCCGCATGGTTTCATGGCATAATGAAAGAACAGAAGGAATGTTTGGAGAAATTGCAATAGATAGCGATTCGTATAATTCTCTCCAGTGACTTTTGTCGAATCAAATCTTATGCAGACATTTGTAAGGTATTTAATATTCCTGTTCTTTCTGAGAGGCTCGAACAGCTCTCCCTCAATTTTGGTGATGTACTTTTAAAATCAAACATACACAGAGATTGACTCCTCCCACCGAGGAACAATAACTTAAGGATCTCTGACATGTTATCTACTATTAGATGTTGAATTAGATATTAGATGAACTGGTTATATTACCAAAATTCAAACTGGTTATATAACCAAAACTCAAATTGGTTATATTAGCAAAACCCATACTGGTTATATTACGAAAACCCAAACTGGTTGTATTACCAAAACACAAACTGGTTGTTTAGCAAAACAACAAACTGGTTATATTACCAAAACTCACACTGGTTATAATACCAAAACCCAAACTGCTTATATTACCAAAACCCAAACTGGTAATACGACCAAAACTCAAACTGGTGAAATTAGCAAAACCCAAACTGGTTATATAGCCCAAACTTAAACTGGTTGTATTTCCAAAATTCAAACTGGTTATATTACCATAACCCAAACTGGTTTCATAAGCAAAACCCAAACTGGTTATTTTACCAAAAGTCAAACTGGTTATATTACCAAAACTTAAACTGGTTATATTCCCAAAACTTAAGCTGATTGTTTCGCAAAACAACAAACTGGTTATATTACCAAAACAACAAACTGGTTATATTACCAAAACTCAAACTGGTAATACGACCAAAACTCAAACTGGTTATATTAGCAAAACTCAAGCTGGTTATATTAGCAAAACCCAAACTGGTTATATAAACAAAACTTAAACTAGTTGTGTTACCAAAACTCAAAGTGGTTATATTACCAAAACTTAAACTGGTTATATTACCAAAACCCAAACTGGTTATATTCCCAAAACTCAAGCTGATTGTTTCGCAAAACAACAAACTGGTTATATTACCAAAACAACAAACTGGTTATATTACCAAAACTCAAACTGGTAATACGACCAATACTCAAACTGGTTATATTAGCAAAACTCAAGCTGGTTATATTAGCAAAACCCAAACTGGTTATATAAACAAAACTTAAACTGGTTATACTTCCAAAACTCAAACTGGTTATATTGCCATAACTCAAACTGGTTATATTGCCAAAACTCCAGCTAGTTGTGTTACCAAAACTCAAAGTGGTTATATTACCAAAACCCAAACTGGTTATATAACGAAAACCCAAACTGGTTATATTACCAAAACCCAAACTGGTTATATTGCCAAAACCCAAACTGTTATACAACCAAAACTCAAAATGATTATCGAACCAAAACTCAAAATGGTTGTATTACCAAAACCCAAACTGGTTATATTACCAAAACCCAAACTGGACATATTACCAAAACTCAGAATGGTTGTGGAACCAAAACTCAAACTGGTTATATTGCCAAAACTCAAACTGGTTACATTACCAAAACTCAAACTGGTCATATTAGCAAAACCCATACTGGTTATATTACTAAAACCCAAACTGGTTATATTTCCAAAACCCAAACGAGAAACGAGTTATACTACAAAAACTCAAACTTTTGTACAACCAAAACTCAAAATGGTTATCGAACCAAAACTCAAAATGGTTATATTACGAAAACCTAAACTAGTTATATTACCAAAACTCAAACTGGTTATATTACCAAAACCCAAATTGGTTTATATTACCAAAACTCAAAATGGTTGTCGAACCAAAACTCAAAATGGTAATTTTACCAAAACCCAAACCGGTTATATGACCAAAACTCAAACTGGTTATATTACCAAAACCCAAACTGGATATATTACCAAAACTCAAAATGGTTATTGTAGTGAAAATGTATCAAAGTTGAACCCAGGTGTGATGCTCACTTAAACCACTGAGAGACGTCTATAAGACCTCGGACGTCCGCGACTCCGGGCCACTCCTGCGACATTATTCTATGACATGTAGACTCGGATGGTACATACCCGCTGATATTCTAGGCTTGCTTGCATTGACTAATATTATCGATCCTTCCTATACGATGCCAAGATCCTGATATATATTGCATGATTGTATTCTACAGGATGATGCCAGCGATCTGATTGTTATTAAACCTACCTATGGGACAAAGTTGTGGACTTGATTGATTTCTACAACACTTAATAACAATCAGTCTCGCAGTCCACTCGAGGACAAGAGGCGAATATGGCGGGACACAGGATGATCCAGGTGCCGCAATTCTCCGCCGACCCACAAGCAGCGGATTCGGGCTCGGAGCTGACGCATTGGCTAAAGTCCCTGGACAATCAGTTCAAAGCCCAGGACGCCGCTGTCACCGATGAAACAAAATTACAGGTACTGCAGACTAAAGTACACCATACCGTCTACAGGGGAATCGAACAGTGTACGACATTCAATGCAGCGGTGACAGAGCTAAAACGGATTTATATTAAGAAGCGAAGCATGGTTTATTCCCGGCATCTGCTCGCAAAGTGGACTCAACAGCCCACTGAGACGCTAGACCACTTCGCACAAGAGCTGCGACGTCTGCTCGCTGATAGTGCCCCGGAGGTACATACACACGAGCAAGTACAAGATGACCTTGTACGCGATTCTTTTGTCTCAGGAATCAGCTCTTCTACCGTTAGACAGAGGCTTCTTGAAGTTGAGGACTTGACGTTCACGGAAGCTTTACGGCTGGCTCACGTCGACACTTTAGCTCGTGAACAATCTGACGCTTACGATCATACGCGTGTCACTGCGGGGATTTCTCGTCAAGCCTGACCAGAGAGAGAGCTACCGCCGAGGACACGGGAGCCGACACGGCATCACTGCCGGAACCCCTGGCCTCTCCCGAGGAGGACCCTGATTCCGGCTTGGCGGCAGCCGCGGCTGCGGGACTAAAGCCCGGACGAAACGCTACGTGTTACTTCTGTGGGAATCGACAACATCCCCGGATGGCGTGCCCGGCTCGGGAAGCGATATGTCACCTGTGTTCGACAAAAGGGCATTTTGCAAAAGTTTGCCGAAAAGCTGCGCGGGGCAAACAAACTCGCGCGACAATGAATGTGCTTATCGCCGGGCCAAGAGGCCGAGCACAGAGTGGGGTGCCTCACCCGCCTTTGATGAGCGGCGTACCTCCTCGTGGGCCCCTGGCTGCGCGCTTGACCATGGTGAGATTCATCGGGCCGCCAAAACAAAAGGCGCAAATACGACCGAACGCGGAGCGACTGTCCTTGGCTGGTATCCGAACGTCTCATGATGGCTTTGAGACTCCTCGCGCGACTCTAGTGCCTCCGGTGGCTGCTCGAACAAACGGAGAACTGTAGCTGGCGTTGGATCTACACGCGAGGCGCGATCATCTCGCTCTGATGGCTCGGCATCTGCCGGACTGCCTGGCCTGGCTCAGGCCATCATCCCACTTATGATCGAGGGAATTTTTGCACGGGCTCTAATCGATACAGGGTCCACAGATGGTTATGTCGATCATCGACTGGTGCAAAAACATGGATGGCCGATCCTCGGGACATGCCGTCGGATCTTTATGGCCTCCCAAGGGCTTAGGCTCAGCACGAAAGGGGAATGTCAATTGAAGCTTGTGATAAAGGGACGAATGTTTCCAGATGTACATCTCATGGTCTTACCTGCTTTATGTGCTGATATCTTGTTAGGACATGATTTTCTTAAGCGACATGGACGTTTGGAAATGGAATTTGGTGGTACTGATACGCTTGCTGTTTGTGCACTCGCAGGGATGGAAATTGAGCCTCTGTCGCTGTTCCCCAATATGACCATGGACTGCACACCTGTAGCGGTAAAATCTCGGTGCTACTCACGAGCTGACGCGCAATTCATTGTGGAAGAAACAGCCCAGCTCTTAAAGGAAGGTATCATAGAACCTAGTTGGTCGCCGTGGCAGGCACAGGTCTTAGTGGTGCGAAGTGAAGTGCATCGCAAACGCATGGTAATCGACTATTCGCAGACGATTAATCGATTTACACAGCTGGACGCCTACCCCCTTCCGGGGATGGACGCCCTGGTTCGACAGGTTGCCCAGTACTCAGTTACTCAGTCTATAGCACTCTCGATCTACGTAGTGCGTATCATCAGATCCCCATCTCCGGGGCCAACCGCATCTATACCGCCTTTGAATCGGGTCAAAGGTTATACCAGTTCACCCGACTACCTTTTGGGGTGACGAACGGGGTTCCTGTTTTCAGAGGGCTATGGACGACCTCATCGCTAAGGAGAACTTGACCGATGTCTTTGTATATCTGGACAATCTTACGGTTTGTGGGCATGACCAGGGGCATCATGATGTGAATCTGAAGCGCTTCCTCGAGGTCGCGCAGAGGTATCGCCTAACCATGAATGAGGCTAAGTGTCGTTACTCCATGCGCACGATAGATCTTCTGGGGTACACCGTGACCCACGGCTCTGTTTCTCCAGATAAGGAGCGTCTGCGACCTTTGCTCGATATGGCCCCACCCTGCGATCGAGCTTTGCTGAAGCGTGCTCTCGGGCTGTTCGCCCATTATTCTAAGTGGGTGCAAAATTTCTCCGCGAAACTCCGCCCACTTGTGGCCTGCGACGCGTTCCCCATGAGCCCAGCCGCCTCGGCTTCCTTTCAGGGCCTTAAGTCCGACATCGCTGGCGCCGCTGTGGCGACGATCGACGAGAGCAAATCTTTCGTCTTAGAAAGTGATGCCTCAGATCATGCGATAGCGGCGACTCTCTCCCAAGGGGGGCGCCCTGTGGCTTTCTTTTCGCGGACTCTCACCTCCGCTGAGCGGAGGCATTCGTCTATCGAAAAGGAAGCGTACGCGATCGTCGAGTCGATTTGGTGATGGCGTCCGTACTTGCTCGGACGATGCTTCCAAATCATCACGGACCAACAGAGCGTTGCGTTTATGTATGACATCTTCCATGCTCAACGCATTAAGAATGAGAAAATCACTCGTTGGCATATCGAACTCGCCGACTTCTGCTACACCATCAAATATCGCCCGGGGAAGGATAACCTGGTCGCCGACGCCTTATCAAGGCCGGCTACATGTGCGGGTCTCATAACTTTGGAGGGTCTGCGCGCTTTGCACGACACTATGTGTCATCCTGGGGTGACGCGTTTCGCTCATTTTGTGCGTCGTGGTAATCTGTCATACTCGGTTGAAGACGTCCGCCGGGTCTGTCGCGACTGCGCTGTATGTGCAGAACTCAAACCGCGTTTTTACAACCCTCCCATGGGGACGCTGGTCAGGGCTACTGGACCGTGGGAGAGATTGGCGATGGATTTCAAAGGGCCGCTGCCGGTGTCGAGTAACTCTCGTTATTGGCTCACTATTGTTGATGAGTACTCGCGATTCCCTTTCGCTTTCACGTGCGCAGATATGACGGCCGCCACAGTCATACGGTGCATGCAGAATTTTGTTTTCTATGTTTGGGTATCCAGCCTACATGCATACAGATCGGGGAGCGGTGTTCCTGTCCCAGGAAGTGAGGAGCTTCTTGCTCCAAAATAATGTCGCTTCAAGCTATACCACTCCGTACAGACCACAGGCGAATGGGCAGGTCGAACGCTTCAATGGGATTATATGGAGGGCCATCATGCTAAGCCTCAGGACCCTCGGCCTGGGCCTAGATAAATGGGCTTGGTCACTACCTGCGGCGCTGAACTCGATCAGGGCTCTACTATGTACGGCCACCAACCAGACTCCTCACGAAAGGCTGTTCCACCACCCTAGAAGCTCGGGTAGTATCCGATCTTTACCCAGTTGGCTCGCTGAGCCGGGGCCGGCCTATCTCAAATGTGCGGTTCGCACGAGTAAGTACGATCCCTTAGTGGATAAGGTGCAGGTACTCCAGGCTAATCCCGAGCATGCTCGCGTGATGATGGCAGATGGACGTGAGTCCACTGTCTCTGTACGCCATCTCGCCCCTTGTGGGGTCATCGACCCTTATGGGGATATCGACGAACCGATTTACGAGTCTATGGACTCTCCCGAAGCTCCGCCTATGGAGCATCTGCCGTCCCTCCCATCGCCAGATGCACCCCTGCCTGAAGGCACTGAGGTGCCCCCTCCGACGCCTGCCTCCAGTGGCTACTCCGATGCAGGAGACTCCGGGCTTGGGGATGTCGTACCCGGTAGTTTCCGGACCCGTGCTGGCAGGGCAATTCGCCGCCCTGACCGCTACGGATGGACCGACTGACATGGATTTTTTTATTTATGTATTTATTTTTGTATACTGAATCGAGGCTCGTGAAAGAGCTAACATTTACTTCACAAACAAATCGACCAGACAAACAAAATACACAAAAAGAGGGAGCGGAAGACAAGATAGGGAGAAAAGGGGAAGCACACAAACACAACATCCGAGAGCAGGGAGATGTGTGGAAGGGAGAGGGCCCGGGGGGAGGAGGCATGGGAAGGGGGGGGGGGGAGGGAGAAGTATAAAGCACAAGGACACCAAGGACCTCCAGGACAGAAGTTGGTATTTCAAAAAGTGGAATTGGGGTGAAATTAGCGGGGGTAGAAAGGATCAAGGTTTTGGATGGGGGAAGATAAGAGATGGTGGTGAACAGCTGTTTTAAAGACTTGGAGGGTGGAGTGGGATTGAAGAGAGTGAGGGAGTTTGTTCCAGAGGCAGGAGAAAAGAGGAATGAAGGAGTGAAGGTGAGCAGAGAGTCTTGATTTTGGCAGTTTAACCAAAAGAGGGTTGCAGGCAGATCTTGTGCGACCTGTAGGAATATTTGCGGGACATAGCCCAGAGAGAGCTGGGGGGGGGGGGGGAGGGCAAGGCCAGAGAGGAGTCGGTAGAAGACGGAAAGACCACCAACCTGCCTGCGGTGAGTGAGTGAGAGGCCCTTGGAGTTAGCTTCATCGCGGGAGATTCCAATGATTCTGAATGCTTTGGTTTCAACAGCGCGAAGGCGAGCTAGGTGTGAGGCAGGAGCACCAGCCCAGAGGGGAGAGCAGTATTCCATTGAGCTGCAGATGAAAGCCTTGTATGTGGTGAGGAGCTCAGGTGTGCCAAGGAAGGACTTCGCACGACGGAGGATGCCCAGTCGGCGACTGGCTTTGGAGGCCAGATTTGAAATGTGGTTTTTCCAGGAAAGATCATGGCAGATAGTGAGACCCAAAAGCTTGAGTGACAGAACTTCTTGGAGAGGATTATTCAGAAAGTGGATGGGAGGGTTGTCCAGTTGGTCTTTTCGGAGAGACATCGTAAGAGTGTGAGATTTGTCAGGATTGAAAGACATGTTCCACTTGTTTGCCCAGTCTGTGATTTTGTCAAGGTCTGCAGAGAGTGAGGAGGCTGCAGACTGCCGATCTGAGGGATGAAGAATGGAGCGACAGAGAGTAGAGTCGTCAGCAAAGAGATAGAGAGGATTTTCAAGAGAGTCAGAGAGATCATTGATGAAGACCAGAAAAAGCACAGGGCCCAGAACACTGCCTTGGGGAACTCCAGCCTGAACAGGAAGAGGAGATGAGAGAAACCCATTCAGGGCCACACGTTGACTACGACTGGAGAGGAAGTCCGCCAGCCATGCGTTTAGGATTGACATCACTAATCAATTAATGCTGACGCACACTTGATTCCTGCCTCGCGGCAGTGTAGTTCTAACGGCAGGGAGAATGTAGTGAAAATGTATCAAAGTTGAACCCAGGTGTGATGCTCACTTAAACCACTGAGAGGCGTCTATAAGACCTCGGACGTCCGCGACTCCGGGCCACTCCTGCGACATTATTCTATGACATGTAGACTCGGATGGTACGTACCCGCTGATATTCTCGGCTTGCTTGCATTGGCTAATATTATCGATCCTTCCTATATCATGCCAAGATCCTGATATATATTGCATGATTGTATTCTACAGGATGATGCCAGAGATCTGATTGTTATTAAACCTACCTATGGGACAAAGTTGTGGACTTGATTGATTTCTACAACAGTTATATTACGAAAACCCAAACTAGTTGCATTACCAAAACTCAAACTGGTTATATCACCAAAACCCAAACTGGATATATTACCAAAACTCAAAATGGTTGCAGAACCAAAACTCAAAATGGTTATATTACCAAAATCCAAACTAGTTATTTTACCAAAATTCAAACTGGTTATATTTCCAAAATTAAAACTGGTTATTTTACCAAAACTCAAACTGGTTATATTAACAAAACTCAAACTGGTTATATTGCCAAAACTCAGACTGGTTATATTAGCAAAACCCATACTGGTAATATTACTAAAACCCAAACTGGTTGTTATCACCAAAACCCAAACTGGTTATATTGCCAAACCCCAAACTGGTTATACTGCCAAAACTCAAACTGGTCATTTGACCAAAACCCAAACTGGTTATATTACCAAAACCCAAACTGGTTGTATTGCCAAAACTCAAACTGTTATACAACCAAAACTCAAAATGGTTATCGAACCAAAACTCAAACTGGTTATATTACCAAAACTCAGAATGGTTGGAGAACCAAAACTCAACCAGGTTATATTGCCAAAACTCAAACTGGTCATATTACCAAAACCCAAACTGGTTATATTGCCAAAACTCAAACTGGTCATATTACCAAAACTCAAACTGGTCATATTACCAAAACTCAAACTGGTTATATTGCCAAAACTCAAACTGGTCATATTACCAAAACTCAAACTGGTTATATTGCCAAAACTCGAACTGGTTATACTGCCAAAACTCAAACTGGTTATATTGATAAAACTCAAACAGGTTGTATTGCCAAAACTCAAACAGGTTGTATTGCCAAAACTCAAACAGGTTGTATTGCCAAAACTCAAACGGGTTATATTGCCAAAACTCGAACTGGTTATATTACCAAAACTCAAATTGGTTATATTTCCAAAACTCAAACTGGTTATATAACCAAAACTCAAACTGGTTGTATTTCCAAAATTAAAACAGGTGATATTACCAAATCTCAAACAGGTTATATTGCCAAAACTCAAACAGGTTATATTACCAAAACCAAGCTGGTTGTTTAGCAAAACAACAAACTGGTTATATTACCAAAACTCGAACTGGTTATATTGCCAAAATCCAAACTGGTTATATTACCAAAACTTCAACTGGTTGCATTGCCAAAACTCAGACTGTTTATGTTCCCAAAACCCAAACTGGTTGTATTACCAAAACTCAAACTGTTTATGTTCCCGAAACCCAAACTGGTTGTATTACCAAAACTCAAACTGGTTATATTTACAACACTCAAACTGTGATCGAACCAAAACTCAAAATTGTCAAAAGAACCAAAACTCAAACTGGTGAAATTAGCAAAACCCAAACTGGTTATATAGCCAAAACGTAAACTGGTTATATTACCAAAACTTAAACTGGTTATATTACCAAAACCCAAACTAGTTATATTCCCAAAACTCAAGCTGATTGTTTCGCAAAACAACAAACTGGTTATATTACCAAAACAACAAACTGGTTATATGACCAAAACTCAAACTGGTAATATGACCAAAACTCAAACTGGTAATATTTGCAAAACCCAAGCTGGTTATATTAGCCAAAACCCAAACTGGTTATATAAACAAAACTCAAACTGGTAATACGACCAAAACTCAAACTGGTTATATTAGCAAACCCCAAGCTGGTTATATTAGCAAAACCCAAACTGGTTATAAAAACAAAACTTAAACTGGTTATACTTCCACAACTCAAACTGGTTATATTGCCATAACTCAAACTGGTTATATTGCCAAAACTCAAACTAGTTGTGTTACCAAAACTCAAAGTGGTCATATTACCAAAACCCAAACTGGTTATATAACCAACACTGAAGCTGGTTATATTACCAAAACTCAAACTGGTTATATTACCAAAACCCAAACTGGTTATATAACGAAAACCCAAACTGGTTATATTACCAAAACCCAAACTGGTTAAATTGCCAAAACTCAAACTGTTATACAACCAAAACTCAAAATGGTTATCGAACCAAAACTCAAAATGGTTATATTACCAAAACCCAAACTGGTTATATTACCAAAACCCAAACTGGACATATTACCAAAACTCAGAATGGTTGTGGAACCAAAACTTAAATTGGTTATATTGCCAAAACTCAAACTGGTTACATTACCAAAACTCAAACTGGTCATATAAGCAAAACCCATACTGGTTATATTCCCAAAACCCAAACTGCTTATATTACCAAAACCCAAATGAGAAACGAGTTATATTACCAAAACTCAAACTGTTGTACAACCAAAACTCAAAATGGTTATCGAAGCAAAACTCAAAATGGTTATATTACGAAAACCTAAACGAGTTATATTACCAAAACTCAAACTGGTTATATTACCAAAACCCAAACTGGATATATTACCAAAACTCAAAATGGTTGTAGAAGCAAAACTCAAAATGGTCATTTTACCAAAACCCAAACCGGTATGTGACCAAAACTCAAACTGGTTATATTACCAAAACCCAAACTGGATATATTACCAAAACTCAAAATGGTTGCAGAACCAAAACTCAAAATGGTTATATTACCAAAATCCAAACTAGTTATTTTACCAAAATTCAAACTGGTTATATTTCCAAAACTAAAACTGGTTATTTTACCAAAACTCAAACTGGTTATATTACCAAAACTCAAACTGGTTGTATTGCCAAAACTCATACTGGTTATCTATCTATAATTCCAGTAATCTCTGTCTGTCTGTCTGTACGTTTGTTTGTTTGTCTGTGACCGCTGTTTCTCGACAACTACCGGTCCGATATACTTGAAACTTGCCAGGTATATTGCTGGGGACCCGAGGATGTGCCTTTTCAAGGTTTCATATTAATCGGACAATTACTTACCGAGCTATGTCCAAAAAACGATTCAACCAATCAGAGAGCAGCGAACGATCGCGTGTGCCGAACGTGGAGGACACACTCTGCCTCGGATGGCACATTTGAGAGCGTATTCATTTATTTCACGTTTGCAAACTATGTTGGCGTTAAACTATGTTTTAAAACTAATAAAACCGAATTTGCGATTCATTCGCTTTCCTGCGCATTTGTGCACGCGATGGCGATTTCTTTACCAAACTCCGGAAGCCGTTCGCTTTGGACCAAACCATTGCATGTAAATAGAGGGGGGGGATTGTCACCGTACTCGCAAGCCGTTCGCTTTGGACCAAACCATTTCATGTAAATAGAGGGGGGGGGGATATAATTTTAGATATAGATATAGTACGGGCAATGCCCTAGTATTAACAAAACGCATACTGGTAATATTACTAAAACCCAAACTGGTTGATATCACCAAAACCCAAACTGGTTATATTGCCAAAACCCAAACTGGTCATTTGACCAAAACCCAAACTGGTTATATTACCAAAACCCAAACTGGTTGTATTGCCAAAACCCAAACTGGTTATATTACCAAAACCCAAACTGGTTATCGAACCAAAACTCAAACTGGTCATATTACCAAAACTCAAACTGGTCATTTGACCAAAACCCAAACTGGTTATATTACCAAAACCCAAACTGGTTATATTGCCAAAACTCAAACTGTTATACAACCAAAACTCAAAATGGTTATCGAACCAAAACTCAAACCGGTCATATTACCAAAACTCAAACTGGTTATATTGATAAAACTCAAACTGGTTGTATTGCCAAAACTCAAACAGGTTGTATTGCCAAAACCCAAACTGGTTATATTACCAAAACTCAAACTGGTTATATTACCAAAACCCAAACTAGTTATTTTACCAAAACTCAAACTGGTTATATTACCAAAACTCAAACTGGTTATATTACCAAAACCCAAACTTGATATATTACCAAAACCCAAACTGGTTATATTACCAAAACCCAAACTGGTTATATTGCCAAAACTCGAACTGGTTATATTGATAAAACTCAAACTGGTTGTATTGCCAAAACTCAAACAGGTTGTATTGCCAAAACTCAAACTGGTTATATTGCCAAAACTCAAACTGGTTATATTGCCAAAACTCGAACTGGTTATGTTCCCAAAACCCAAACTGGTTATATTATCAAAACTCGAACTGTTTATGTTCCCAAAACCCAAACTGGTTGCATTGCCAAAACTCAAACTGGTTATACTGCCAAAACTCAAACTGGTTATATTGATAAAACTCAAACTGGTTGTATTGCCAAAACTCAAACAGGTTGTATTGCCAAAACTCAAACTGGTTATATTGCCAAAACTCAAACAGGTTGTATTGCCAAAACCCAAACAGGTTGTATTGCCAAAACTCAAACTGGTTATATTGCCAAAACTCAAACTGGTTATATTGCCAAAACTCGAACTGGTTATATTTCCAAAACTCAAACTGGTTATATTGCCAAAACTCGAACTGGTTATATTGCCAAAACTCAAACTGGTTATATTACCAAAACTCAAACTGGTTATATTGATAAAACTCAAACTGGTTGTATTACCAAAACTCAAACTGGTTATACTGCCAAAACTCAAACTGGTTATATTGATAAAACTCAAACTGGTTGTATTGCCAAAACTCAAACAGGTTGTATTGCCAAAACTCAAACTGGTTATATTGCCAAAACTCAAACTGGTTATATTGCCAAAACTCGAACTGGTTATGGTCCCAAAACCCAAACTGGTTATATTACCAAAACTCGAACTGTTTATGTTCCCAAAACCCAAACTGGTTGCATTGCCAAAACTCAAACTGGTTATATTGATAAAACTCAAACTGGTTGTATTGCCAAAACTCAAACAGGTTGTATTGCCAAAACTCAAACTGGTTATATTGCCAAAACTCAAACAGGTTGTATTGCCAAAACCCAAACAGGTTATATTGCCAAAACTCAAACTGGTTATATTGCCAAAACTCGAACTGGTTATATTTCCAAAACTCAAACTGGTTATATTGCCAAAACTCGAACTGGTTATATTGCGAAAACTCGAACTGGTTATGTTCCCACAACTCAAACTGATTATATTTCCAAAACTCAAACTGGTTATATTGCCAAAACTCGAACTGGTTATGTTCCCAAAACTCAAACTGATTATATTTCCAAAACTCAAACTGGTTATATTACCAAAACTCGAACTGGTTATATTGCCAAAACCCAAACTGGTTATATTGCCAAAACTCGAACTGGTTATGTTCCCAAAACTCAAACTGATTATATTACCAAAACTCGAACTGGTTATATTGCCAAAACCCAAACTGGTTATATTGCCAAAACTCGAACTGGTTATATTGCCAAAACCCAAACTGATTATATTACCAAAACTCGAACTGGTTATGTTCCCAAAACTCAAACTGGTTATATTACCAAAACTCGAACTGGTTATATTGCCAAAACTCGAACTGGTTATGTTCCCAAAACTCAAACTGGTTATATTACCAAAACTCAAACTGGTTATATTGCCAAAACCCAAACTGGTTATATTGCCAAAACTCGAACTGGTTATGTTCCCAAAACTCAAACTGGTTATATTACCAAAACTCGAACTGGTTATATTGCCAAAACTCAAACTGGTTATATTGCCAAAACTCGAACTGGTTATATTACCAAAACTCGAACTGGTTATATTGCCAAAACTCGAACTGGTTATATTGCCAAAACTCGAACTGGTTATGTTCCCAAAACTCAAACTGATTATATTTCCAAAACTCAAACTGGTTATATTGCCAAAACTCGAACTGGTTATGTTCCCAAAACTCAAACTGATTATATTTCCAAAACTCAAACTGGTTATATTGCCAAAACTCGAACTGGTTATATTGCCAAAACTCAAACTGGTTATATTGCCAAAACTCGAACTGGTTATATTGCCAAAACTCGAACTGATTATATTTCCAAAACCCAAACTGATTATATTTCCAAAACCCAAACTGGTTATATTGCCAAAACTCGAACTGGTTATGTTCCCAAAACCCAAACTGATTATATTTCCAAAACTCAAACTGGTTATGTTCCCAAAACTCAAACTGGTTATATTGCCAAAACTCGAACTGTTTATGTTCCCAAAACACAAACTGGTTGTATTACCAAAACTCAAACTGTTTATGTTCCCAAAACCCAAACTGGTTGCATTGCCAAAACTCAAACTGGTTATACTGCCAAAACTCAAACTGGTTATATTGATAAAACTCAAACTGGTTGTATTGCCAAAACTCAAACAGGTTGTATTGCCAAAACTCAAACTGGTTATATTGCCAAAACTCAAACAGGTTGTATTGCCAAAACCCAAACAGGTTGTATTGCCAAAACTCAAACTGGTTATATTGCCAAAACTCGAACTGGTTATACTGCCAAAACTCAAACTGGTTATATTGATAAAACTCAAACTGGTTGTATTGCCAAAACTCAAACAGGTTGTATTGCCAAAACTCAAACTGGTTATACTGCCAAAACTCAAACTGGTTATATTGATAAAACTCAAACTGGTTGTATTGCCAAAACTCAAACAGGTTGTATTGCCAAAACTCAAACTGGTTATATTGCCAAAACTCAAACAGGTTGTATTGCCAAAACCCAAACAGGTTGTATTGCCAAAACTCAAACTGGTTATATTGCCAAAACTCGAACTGGTTATATTTCCAAAACTCAAACTGGTTATATTGCCAAAACTCGAACTGGTTATATTTCCAAAACTCAAACTGGTTATATTGCCAAAACTCGAACTGGTTATATTGCCAAAACTCAAACTGGTTATATTACCAAAACTCAAACTGGTTATATTGATAAAACTCAAACTGGTTGTATTACCAAAACTCAAACTGGTTATACTGCCAAAACTCAAACTGGTTATATTGATAAAACTCAAACTGGTTGTATTGCCAAAACTCAAACAGGTTGTATTGCCAAAACTCAAACTGGTTATATTGCCAAAACTCAAACTGGTTATATTGCCAAAACTCGAACTGCTTATGTTCCCAAAACCCAAACTGGTTATATTACCAAAACTCGAACTGTTTATGTTCCCAAAACCCAAACTGGTTGCATTGCCAAAACTCAAACTGGTTATATTGATAAAACTCAAACTGGTTGTATTGCCAAAACTCAAACAGGTTGTATTGCCAAAACTCAAACTGGTTATATTGCCAAAACTCAAACAGGTTGTATTGCCAAAACCCAAACAGGTTGTATTGCCAAAACTCAAACTGGTTATATTGCCAAAACTCAAACAGGTTGTATTGCCAAAACCCAAACAGGTTGTATTGCCAAAACTCAAACTGGTTATATTGCCAAAACTCGAACTGGTTATATTTCCAAAACTCAAACTGGTTATATTGCCAAAACTCGAACTGGTTATATTGCCAAAACTCGAACTGGTTATATTACCAAAACTCGAACTGGTTATATTGATAAAACTCAAACTGGTTGTATTGCCAAAACTCAAACTGGTTGTATTGCCAAAACTCAAACTGGTTGTATTGCCAAAACTCAAACTGGTTGTATTGCCAAAACTCAAACTGGTTATATTGCCAAAACTCGAACTGGTTATATTACCAAAACTCAAACTGGTTATATTACCAAAACTCAAACTGGTTATATTCCCAAAACTCAAACTGATTATATTTCCAAAACTCAAACTGGTTATATTGCCAAAACTCGAACTGGTTATGTTCCCAAAACTCAAACTGATTATATTTCCAAAACTCAAACTGGTTATATTGCCAAAACCCAAACTGGTTATATTGCCAAAACTCGAACTGGTTATGTTCCCAAAACTCAATCTGATTATATTACCAAAACTCGAACTGGTTATATTGCCAAAACCCAAACTGGTTATATTGCCAAAACTCGAACTGGTTATGTTCCCAAAACTCAAACTGGTTATATTACCAAAACTCGAACTGGTTATATTGCCAAAACCCAAACTGGTTATATTGCCAAAACTCGAACTGGTTATGTTCCCAAAACTCAAACTGATTATATTTCCAAAACTCAAACTGGTTATATTGCCAAAACTCGAACTGGTTATGTTCCCAAAACTCAAACTGATTATATTTCCAAAACTCAAACTGGTTATATTACCAAAACTCAAACTGGTCATATTACCAAAACTCAAACTGGTTATATTGCCAAAACTCGAACTGGTTATATTGCCAAAACTCAAACTGGTTATATTGCCAAAACCCAAACTGGTTTTATTGCCAAAACTCAAACTGGTTATATTGCCAAAACTCGAACTGGTTATGTTCCCAAAACTCAAACTGATTATATTTCCAAAACTCAAACTGGTTATATTGCCAAAACTCAAACTGGTTATATTGCCAAAACTCAAACTGGTTATATTGCCAAAACTCGAACTGGTTATGTTCCCAAAACCCAAACTGGTTATATTGCCAAAACTCGAACTGGTTATATTGCCAAAACTCGAACTGATTATATTTCCAAAACTCAAACTGGTTATATTGCCAAAACTCGAACTGATTATATTTCCAAAACCCAAACTGATTATATTTCCAAAACTCAAACTGGTTATATTGCCAAAACTCGAACTGGTTATATTGCCAAAACTCGAACTGGTTATGTTCCCAAAACCCAAACTGATTATATTTCCAAAACTCAAACTGGTTATATTGCCAAAACTCGAACTGGTTATGTTCCCAAAACCCAAACTGATTATATTTCCAAAACTCAAACTGGTTATATTGCCAAAACTCGAACTGGTTATGTTCCCAAAACTCAAACTGGTTATATTGCCAAAACTCGAACTGTTTATGTTCCCAAAACACAAACTGGTTGTATTACCAAAACTCAAACTGTTTATGTTCCCAAAACCCAAACTGGTTGTATTACCAAAACTCAAACTGTTTATGTTCCCAAAACCCAAACTGGTTGTATTACCAAAACTCAAACTGGTTATATTTACAAAACTCAAACTGTGATCAAACCAAAACTCATAATTGTCAAAAGAACAAAAGTTAAAATGGTTATATTACCAAAACCCAAACTAGAAATATTACCAAAACCCAAACTGGATGTATCACCAAAACTCAAAATGGTTGAGGGGTGTTGCAAAATAAATGATACTTTTTCCCCCAAAGATGAAATGAAGTTTCAATCGGATGAAATCCAACCAAAGGCTTTATTTCATTCAAAAATTTAAAACTCACATTTAATGCGCGTCAATATGTCCACCATTAGCTTCAGAAACCATTTGAAGTCGACTTTTAAAATATTTCAGCAAAGACACGAACATTAGTCGCAAATATGACGGAGACAACACGCAGGCAACGTGCGCGACACGTCATGATGACGCACGTGAAATTTGAATTCAAAAATCGTGGACATGTGGTCAATACAATCTGGGGGAAAAAAGTATCATTTATTTTGCAACACCCTATATATTACCAAAACCCAAACTAGTTATATTACCAAAATTCAAACTGGTTATATTACCAAAACTCTAACAGGTTATGTTGCCAAACCTCAAACTGGTTATATTTCCAAAACTAAAACTGGTCATATTGCCAAAACTCAAGCTGGTAAATATTACCAAAACCCAAACTGGTTCCATTAGCAAAACCCAAACCGGTTATTGTCCCCCGTCGCACCGCGGAGCGAAAGGGGGACTATGCTTTTCCCCTCCGTCCGTGTGTGTGTGTGTGTGTGTGTGTGTGTGCGTGCGCCCGTGCGTGCGTGTGTCCGTGCGTGCGTGCGTTCGTGCGTGCGTGCGTCCGTGCGTGCGTGCATAAGCGAAGGACCGTATTCTAATTTGGTGTGTGGGTGCAACCCACGTCAAAATCCAAGATGGCCGCCGCCATGTATGTCTGACGCCATATATGTCTGAAAATTGTGAGCGGAATATCTTGAAAAATAAGCGAAATACCAACTTCTAATCTGGTGCGTGGGTGTATCTAGGCACAAGGAAGAACGCCATTGAAAATTTGGTCGCCACGTCAAAATCCAAGATGGCCGCCACCATGTACACGTCTGAACCACAGAACTCAAATAGACGTAGAAGAACTATGCAGGCCGCTGTGTGGCCCCTCCGCCGCAACACGGCAGCCATTTTAGTTAGCGCAAGACACCTCCGCTTTCTGCGTACAGATAGGCCTATTGTTAACATGAGCAGTGTGAATGTTCAACAAATATCAGCAATATGCCTTCTTGTGCTGCAATAAACTGTACAAATCGACTTGTGAAAGGTTCTGGGAAAACATTCCACAGGTAAGTAATTTATTTTTCTTAATTATGAAGAGTTTACTCGCCAAACTCTAGTTAAACTTTCACGTTATGCACAGATGTAGTTTTTCGTTTATGTAGTCCCATCTGTTAGTTTGTGTGTGTTTGTGTGTGTGTGTGTGTGTGTTTGCGGATTTGTCAGTGCATTTTGACTTGAACCAAAGGCCGTGCCTTTGCTTGAACTTAAGGACTCTAGCTCTTAATCTCTTCTCTCCCAATTTTGTTGAGCCACACACAATTTTGGGCTATTAGGAGATGCATAAACATGTTCAGTTATCAAGGATCTAGGTTAACATTTGTCGTCTAATTAGACTAATAGGGTTGTATTTTGTAATCGCTTTCTTTATCGTTAGTAATTGTTACTTTGTGGAAAATATTGGTGTGACGCGTGAGTGAGTGCAATCTGTGCCCATTTGCCCTAGTTAATCATAATGTAGGGTGAGAGCCAAGATAACATTACGAGTTTAACTGATAAAAGAAATAAAGCTTGATAAAGTATTTCCCTTGCTGTGTGTACAATGTCGCCAAGCAAAAAATATTGGGGGCTAGAGTATGGTCTAGTGATTGAATTTTCGGACACTGTACCGTATATAGAGTGTAGAAAACATGTGGGGGGCAGGCGCGTAGGAAGCAGTTTTGGTTGGGGGGGGGGGGCAAAGACCCAAGGGGGCTCACAAATTTTGTCTTTTCTTTTGAATATAGATTTCCCAAGGATGGTTCAACCCTTCAGAAAGAATGGCTCGTAAAGATGAGGAGGGACAAGTGGACACCCAGCAAGTATGCCAGCCTATGCTCGGATCATTTTGATGCTGAGTGCTTTGACCGTACTGGCCTGATAACCAGACTTCGCCAAGGTTCAATTCCAACCATTTTCAACTTCCCAAATCATCTCCAAAAGGTAAGTAAAATTCAGAATTCTTGCATTAGGCCGGTTTACTAACTAAAGAATAGAGGCCAAAATAAAATAAAATAAAATAAAATTTTCCTTCCAAACTTTCTGACAACCAAAAATATATATCATAATAAATGAATGAATGAAAAATACAAAATAAACATTTTTATCAATCTAAAGTTCCGATGAAGTTTAAGCTACCATTGAAATGCAGACAAATTGTCTGATCCATTCCAAAGGCAGTAACACATACATGTACTATACATATATAATTTGTGAATTTTGGGAAACTGAACTAGTCTAGTTATACATTTTCTTTTGTTTATTTTTATCTTTGTCACTTTTAGACTGTGAAACAGCGCAAACCACCTCGTCCAAGAACCAGCCAGAACGACTCTCCAACATCGTCTTCAGAAACACCACAGTGCTTGGCGGGTTCATCCAGCAAGGCACTGCCTACATCTCCAATCAAGCAACATCATCATGACCACACTTACTTTGTTTCGGATAGTCCAAGGGGTGTGAAACGTAGGCTGGACAAAATGCAAGATATTGTCATCTCTCATCAAAAGCGACTCAAAAACACTCAACGTAAATCTCGTAGACTTCGGAAAAAAGTCGACACTCTAGAGACCGTGGTAAACACCCTGAAACAGAAAAATCTTATGTCAGAGCAAGGACTAGACATGCTTCAAGCATCCTGCAATGTCCCCGCAGAACTGATGAAGCGTTTGGTGAAGGCCAAAAGTAAAGATGGACCCACCAAGGAGAAGTACCCTCCCGTTCTTCGAGCCTTTGCCTTAACCCTAAATTTCTACTCGGCGAAGGCATATCGGTTCGTCCGCAAGACGTTTGATCTCCAGCTTCCTCACCCATCGGTCATTCGGAAGTGGTACTCTACCATAGATGGGCAGCCAGGATTCACCACCGAAGCTTTCTCCGCTCTAGAAGCTGAGGCAAAGACGGCCAAGGAAAAAGGACATGAACTTGTGTGCGCTCTCATGATGGATGAGATGGCCATCAAGAAACATGTTCAGTGGGATGGCAGGAAGTTTCATGGATATGTTGATGTAGGCACAGAGTGCAATGATGATTCAAACCCCATAGGGGACAAACATGACCAGAAGGGGAAGATAGTAGAGTGAGAGAAGGGAACAGGAATGAGGGGGAGGAGGGGGGGGGGTAGTGGAGAGCAAAAAAAGTCAAGTTCTGTGATGGAGAAACTATCATACTGAGAATTGGCATGAGAAGGGAGTGGAAAGGGGGAGAGAGAGAGAGAGAGGGGGGGGGGGGTTGTGTGTTTGTTTTTAGAGCTGGAGAGACAATTATGTTGAGAACTGGAAAATAATAGAGGAAGAGAGGAGCAGGAAAGAGAAGGAGGGAGAGAGTGGTAAAAAGTACATGAAAAAGGAGCAATAGGCAGAAAGTGAAAGAGAGGGAGAGGGGGTACAAGAACCAGCAAATAGTAAGGAGTGAGAGATTAGCAGCTAGAGATGAAATGGAAAACTACCGGGGAATTCGGATAAACTATGTCAAGATGCCAGGAAAATGCTTCGACAGAGATTTAAATTATGAATAGAATTCATAAAATAGTGTTTAAAAGCAACACAACACCGTCCAATATAAAAATTCACGTCCACTCATCCACTTCCACTAGGCCTAGCTAGCGCACACGTTCGCCTATTCAGCTCTTGCGCAAACTAAAATGGCGGCGTGAGCGCGCGAGCGGGGCCACCGCTGTGTGTGTGTCGTGAACGGGCATAGTTCTTCTACGTCTATTTGAGTTCTGTGGTCTGAACCTTGTGAGCGAAATATCTTGAAAAATAAACGAACTACAAACTTCTAATCTGGTGTGTGGGTGTATCTACGCATAAGGAAGAACGCCATTGAAAATTGGGTCGCCACGTCAAAATCCAAGATGGCGGCCGCCATGTATGTCTGAACCTTGTGAGCGGAATATCTTGAAAAATAAACGAAGTACCAACTTCTAATCTGGCGTGTGGGTGTATCTAGGCACAACGAAGAACGCTATTGAAAATTGGGTCGCCACGTCAAAATCCAAGATGGCCGCCACCATATATATCTGAACCTTGTGAGCGAAATATCTTGAAAAATAAACGAAATATTAACCTCTAATCTGGTGTGTGGGTGTATCTACGCATACGGGAGAACGCTATTGAAAATTGGGTCGCCACGTCAAAATCCAAGATGGCCGCCTTGCGTCTTCCACTTTGTCAACTCATCACTTCAATTCACGGGGGACCGAGGCGTAACGCTTGTTTTTACCAAAACTCAAACTGGTTATATTTCCAAATCTCAAACTGGTTATATTACCAATACTCAAACTGGTTATATTACCAAAACCCAAACTGGCTATATTCCCAAAACTCAAGCTGATTGTTTCGCAAAACAACAAACTGGTTATATTACCAAAACAACAAACTGGTTGTATTACCAAAACTCAAACTGGTAATACGACCAAAACTCAAACTGGTTATATTAGCAAAACCCAAACTGGTTATATCAGCAAAACCCAAACTGGTTTTATAAACAAAACTTAAACTGGTTATATCACCAAAACCCAAACTGGTTACATTAGCAAAACTCAAACTGGTTATTTTAACAAAACTCAAACTGGAGATATTACCAAAACTCAAACTGGTTATACTTCCAAAACTCAAACTGGTTATATTGCCATAACTCAAACTGGTTATATTGCCAAAACTCAAACTAGTTGTATTACCAAAACTCAAAGTGGTTATATTACCAAAACCCAAACAAGTTATATTACCAAAATTCAAACTGGTTATATTACCAAAGCTCAAACAGGTTATATTGCCAAAACTCAAACTGGTTATATTTCCAAAACTAAAACTGGTTATATTACCAAAGCTCAAATAGGTTATATTGCCAAAACTCAAACTGGTTATATTTCCAAAACTCAAACTGGTTATATTTCCAAAACTCAAACTGGTTATATTTCCAAAACTCAAACTGGTTATATTTCCAAAACTAAAACTGGTTATATTTCCAAAACGAAAACTGGTTATATTCCCAAAGCTCAAACAGGTTATATTGCCAAAACTCAAACCGGTTGTATTACCAAAACTCAAGCTGGTTGTTTAGGAAAACAACAAACTGGTTATATTAGCAAAACCCATACTGGTTATATCACTAAAACCCAAACTGGTTATATTACCAAAACCCAAACGAGAAACGAGTTATATTACCAAAACGCAAACTGTTGTACAACCAAAACTCAAAATGGTTATCGAACACAAAACCCAAAGTGGTTATATTACCAAAACCCAAACAAGTTATATTACCAAAACTCAAACTGTTATACAACCAAAACTCAAACTGGTTATATTACCAAAACCCAAACTGGATATATTACCAAAACTCAGAATGGTTGTAGAACCAAAACCCAAACAGGTTATATTACCAAAACTCAAACTGGTTATATTACCAAAACCCAAACAGGTTATATTACCAAAACTCAAACTGGTTATATTTCCAAATCTCAAACTGGTTATATTACCAATACTCAAACTGGTTATATTACCAAAACCCAAACTGGTTATATTAACAAAACTCAAGCTGATTGTTTCGCAAAACAACAAACTGGTTATATTACCAAAACAACAAACTGGTTGTATTACCAAAACTCAAACTGGTAATCCGACCAAAACTCAAACTGGTTATATTAGCAAAACCCAAACTTGTCATATAAACAAAACTTAAACTGGATATATTACCAAAATTCAAACTGGTTATATCACCAAAACTCAAACTGGTTATACTTCCAAAACTCAAACTGGTTATATTGCCATAACTCAAACTGGTTATATCACGAAAATCCAAAGTGGTTACATTAGCAAAACTCAAACTGGTTATTTTACCAAAACACAAACTGGTAATATTAACAAAACTCAAACCGGTTATACTTCCAAAACTCAAACTGGTTATATTGACAAAACTCAAACTGGTTATATTGAAAAACTCAAACTGGTTGTATTACCAAAACTCAATCTGGTAATAATACTACCAAAACTCAAACTGGTGAAATTAGTGTTTCGGATTCGTCACTTCCGTTGTTGTGGTTCTCATCCCCTGTAAACATTTTTGGTTGCATGTACTATTATTGTTGTCGTTCAAGTGAAATAGAGATTAATATTTTCAAAAGGTAAAAAAAGTTAATGTTTTAAAAGAAACCGGATCGGGAACCGAACGACGAAGAGGAAGAGGAAAAAGAGGCGGAGCGAGTGAGGTGGACAAGAAACCGAGCTGCGTTGAGGTTTTGAGCAAACGCTAGCGAACGGGGGTCACTAGCGAACTTTGGGGTTTCCTAGGAAAGGGATTCCTGCGACAGAGTTGTTATCGCTGTGACGGATAAACCTGCGTGTCAGGTTTTGCGGTTGATTCCGAAGAGAATAATTTGAGTGCCGTTACGTCTCGAGTACGGGTCGTTGGCCATTTTACCTCGCGCCTGATTTCGCATCGCTCCAGGTTTTTCCCCTCGCTTCAACCATTTCACCGCATCCAGACGTAACCTGGTGTGTGTGTGTGTGTGTGTGTGTGTGTGTGTGTGTGTGTGTGTGTGTGTGTGTAACGTGGATTTTGAGTGGGAATTTGCGGTTCGTCGTTTGTGAGCCGTTGAACGTCCATACCCAAAGGTGTGATTTCCTAGCTGCCTCTTGAGGACACTTTTGCCTATCTTTGGCAGCGTGACTGTCAACAGAACGGGATTCTGGTCTCGATACAACATCGTTCTGACCATCACTGGAGTGGATCGACTTTGGCTTGAAGCCGGAACCAACTTTGGTTTGAAGCTGGGATAGAGACATTGGGAATGTTCTTTTCGCTCACTTGGAGCACAGTGAGTTATATTGTATGAAACTGATGGTACCGTCATCGGAAATATATATTGGTTGTACAATTGAGTACTATTGTTATTGTACTGTTATTCTTGTGTGACTTTAATACAATACTTGTTTGTTGGTAACAATTGGTGTGGTTTCACCATTGATCTTTGACATACAGAATAACACATCTTTCTGCCGTGACTCCTCTTGAGGCTCGGAGGTACACCGTGACCGGGGTTTGGGGAGGAGCACGTAACAGAAACTGGGGGCTCGTCCGGAAAAAAATTCCCTAACATCCTCGTCCGGGATTAAATTCCCTAACATCCTTGTCCGGGATTAAATTCCCCAACATCCTTGTCCGGGATAGAATTCCCTAACATTCCCAAAATTCCCAAATTTGGAATTTTTCTAACATTCCCACATTTTTCAAAAAATTTGGAATTTTTTGTGTGAAGGTTAACAGGTGCTAACTGATAGTCACCATGGTGTTTGACGCAGAAAAGTTTGCGGCGTCCCCTAATGAGGCACAGTTCCAGGCGTTAAAAAGATCGGAACTCATGATATTGGCCAAATATTTTAACTTGGAGGCCTGAGTTAATATGAAGAAAGCAGAGATGCAGACATTGGTGGTAGAATCTCTGGTGGGACAAGGAACATGGAACGAGGTAGCCTTGGATTGGTTACCCGAGGAAAAAGGAAATGGGAGCTCTGGAAAATGGAGATGCAACTGCAGAGCCAGGAAAGGTTAAAAGAGTTGGAATGGAAAGCGGAAAAGGAAAGAGCAGAACGAGAACGAGAACTCGAGAAGAAAAGAGCTAAGGAAAGAGCAGAGGAAAGGAGAGCTGAAAAAAAACTCGAGGAGAGAAGAGCAGAGGAAAGAGCAGAGGAAAGGAGAGCTGAAAAGGAAAGAACAGAACAGGAACGAGAACTCGAGGAGAGAAGAGCAGAGGAAAGGAGAGCTGAAGAAGAAAGAAGAGCAGAGGAAAGGAGAGCTGAAGAAGAAAGAAGAGCAGAGGAAAGGAGAGCTGAAGAAGAAAGAAGAGCAGAGGAAAGAGCAGAGGAAAGGAGAGCCGAAAGGGAGTTAAAGGAATGGGACATGGAGTATCAGAAGGAACTTAAACTCAAGGAGCTGGAATTACTGGGGGAACGGAGAGAAGTAGTATCCATGCCGGCTAGTTCGACAACTAGTCAGAACTCTTGGGATGTTGGTAGGCATGTGAGGCTGGTTCCACCCTTCAATGAAAAGGAGGTAGCCAAGTCCTTTTTACATTTTGAGAAGGTGGCTCAAATGCTAAAATGGCCTGTGGGGTCCTGGACTATGTTAGTGCAAAAGTGTTTTGGTGGGCAAAGCTCAAGATATCTATTCAGGTTTACCGATTGACCAATGTGCAGATTATGAGAAAGTGAATAAAGCCATTCTCAAAGCCTATGAATTGGTCCCTGAAGCTTACCGACAAAAATTCAGGAATGCCAGGAAGAGGGAGAGTGAGACCCATGTGGAGTTTGCCAGAATAAAGGAAACCATGTTTGATAGGTGGTGTGACTCGAAGGCGATTGGGAAAGTCTTCAACCTGTTACGACAATTGATCTTGGTGGAGGAATTCAAACAGTGTGTCCACGTGGACATTAAAGTACATCTGGATGAAAAGAAAGTACCAGAGTTGTATGAGGCAGCAACAGTGGCAGATGACTATGCCTTGACACAGGATGGGGTTCCACAAACCTAACTTCCCGCCCAGAGTTAGCCAGGGGAGTTATGGTAAATCAGGTTCGGAGAACAAATTTTCATGGAGGCGGCCTAGAGAGGACTATGGGGACAAATCTGATACCACGACTTTTAGGGATCAGAAGACTGCAGTTCCAAGACATGCTTATCTCCCAGGGGGCCCGAGGCAGACCACGAGTTTTTCCTCTGGGCCTACTTGCGCTTTTTGCAAGAAACCTGGGCATTTGATGTCCCAATGTTATGCCCTGAAAAGGAAAAATCAGGAGCGGAGTCAAACTAGTACAACTCCGAATGCATTGGCCAATGCGAGAAATCATCCTTGGAGGACAGTGCCTTGTGAAGGTTCCCATGCCAAAGTTACGGCATCACAGAATGACCTTGTTCAAGAGGGTTGCAAACCTTTTATTTCAGAGGGGTTTGTGTCACTGGATGGAGACTTAACGAACCAGAGACCTGTTAGGGTATTGAGGGACACAGGAGCACATCAATCTTTGATGCTTGAGGGCATTTTGCCATTGTCAGAGAAGACAGCAACTGGTGTTAGTGTTCTTTTACATGGGGTTGGTGGATTTGTTAAAGCTCCTCTTCATGTCATCCATTTGAAGTCTGATTTGGTGTCAGGACCGGTCACCGTAGGTTTACAAGCCACTCTGTAGAGGGAATCTCTTTTATTATCGGGAATGATTTGGCCGGTGGTCGAGTTTCTGGTAACCCAATGTTGGTTGAAAAGCCCATTGTGGAAAATAACACCGCACAGTGAGAGCAGGAGATTCCGGATATCTTTCCATCCTGTGCAGTGACTCGTGATATGGATAGGAAGCGCTCTGAAGAGAAGGAGAAGGAAGGCGATGTGGATTTGAGTTCCTTTGAGGTATTGGAGGAAAATTCTGAAAGGGGTTATAGGAAAGGGAGTGACATCAAGGAACTTAAGGAAAAGGTGGCATCTGGAAAAAAGAGGAAATGGAGTGTCCGTCGGAGACATCTGGGAACGAGGTTGAACAAACGGTGCTGGTCCGAAAGAGACTTGTTGAAGAACAACACGGAGATTCGGAGATCCGGAGTTTGATTGATAAACCCTCCTCCGGTATGATAGACCTGAGCCTCGTCCTGGAGGTGGGGTTGCTATCTTTATAAAAAAACTCTCTTCCTCACTCGCCCTGCACTGCCCTCTCTCCACCTCACCCCCAGGAATACCTTTGGCTACGGCTTACCCTTCGCTCCCACCTTTTGTTCATATGTGTGTTGTACCGTCCACCAAACAGTGATGACTCCATCTACATCTCGCTGTCTGAGAATATGGACCAACTTCTATCTACCCATCCCAACTCTCTCTTCCTCATATGTGGTGATTTCAACTGTCACCATGCCAGTTGGCTGGGTGTGGGTACCGCTCTCACCAGCCATGGCTCTTCAGCAAAGGACTTCTGTGACTCACTGGGACTGACACAATCTGTCAATTTCCCGACCCGGATTTCAGTCAACGGAGCATCTTCTCTTCTGGACGTGGTTATGACTAACTTCCCTGAAAATGTCTGCTGCTCTTCTTCTGCTCCAATCGGCTCTTCTGATCATGTGCTTGTTAAAGTGGACATCTCTCTGACCATTCTCAGAGAGCCTCCTCAGCATCGGCGAGTCTGGCATTTCACTCAGGCCAACTGGCACGGTCTTCAAGCAGCCATCAATCATCTGGACTGGTCTCCCATCTCTACTGCCTCTGACATCAACTCATCCTGGGAATTCTTCCAAAGTAAATTGCTCTCTCTCATGCACAGTTTTATCCCATCTCGTCTTCTGTTGTCTTACCCTTCCTCCCGTCCATGGTACACGGAATCTTGTGGTGAGGCTATTGCCCAGAAACAACTTGCTTTCGTCTCCTGGAAAGCAAATCCAACGGAAGGAAATCTCATTTCCTTTCACAAAGCCCGAAACAAGTGTGTGTCCACCCTCAGGAGAGCCAGGAAACAATATCACTCCGTTCTCAGGACCGAACTCTCTTATCTGTCTCCCTCTTCCAAATCCTGGTGGCGTCTGGTCAAATCTGTTTCTGGTGTTTGTTCCCCCTCCATCCCCTCCCTCACCTCAAATGGCCACACGGCTGACTCTGCGCATGAAAAAGCTGAATGCCTCAACTCTGTGTTTGCCTCTAAATCTTCTGTCCCAAACCCATCCCTCTCTGTACCCACCGTACCCAGTCATACCCAGCTGCTCCTGGACTCTGTGTCCTTTCCTCCTGACAAGGTGGAAAAGTTTCTGTCAACCCTCGACTCGGATTCTGCAACTGGACCTGACGGCATCAGCCCACGGGTCCTAAAATCCTGTTCTTCCGCACTTTCACTCCCTCTCTCTGTTCTCTTCACCTTCTCTTTTGCTCAAGGTCATCTTCCATCTGTTTGGAAATCTGCCAACATCACCGCTTTGCACAAAAAAGGTGCAAAAACAGATCCCAGCATCTACAGACCAATCAGCCTTCTCCCAATTATCAGCAAAGTCATGGAATCCATCATTGCTTCAGATATGAAATCTTTCCTCTTCTCCAATGGCTTGATCTCTGATCATCAATTTGGTTTCAGACCTGGACACTCTACTCTGGACATGCTGCTTCTGCTTTCTCAACAATGGATGGAGGTCCTCAATGCCAAACAGGAAATTAGAGCAGTCTCCCTTGACATATCACGTGCCTTCGATACGGTCTGGCACCCCGCTCTGCTCACCAAACTCTCCTCTTTTGGTATCAATGGAAATCTCCACGCATGGCTGGCGGACTTCCTCTCTAGTCGTAGTCAACGTGTGGCCCTGAATGGGTTTCTCTCATCTCCTCCTCCTGTTCAGGCTGGAGTTCCACAAGGCAGTGTTCTGGGCCCTGTGCTTTTTCTGGTCTTCATCAATGATCTCTCTGACTCTCTTGAAAATCCTCTGTATCTCTTTGCTGATGACTCTACTCTCTGTCGCTCCATTCTTCATCCCTCAGATCGGCAGTCTGCTGCCTCCTCACTCTCTGCAGACCTGGACAAAATCACAGACTGGGCAAACAAGTGGAACATGTCTTTCAATCCTGACAAATCTCACACTCTTACGATGTCTCTCCGAAAAGACCGACTGGACAACCCTCCCATCCACTTTCTGAATAATCCTCTCCAAGAAGTTCTGTCACTCAAGCTTTTGGGTCTCACTATCTGCCATGATCTTTCCTGGGAAAACCACATTTCAAATCTGGCCTCCAAAGCCAGTCGCCGACTGGGCATCCTCCGTCGTGCAAAGTCCTTCCTTGGCACACCTGAGCTCCTCACCACATACAAGGCTTTCATCCGCAGCTCAATGGAATACTGCTCTCCCCTCTGGGCTGGTGCTCCTGCCTCACACCTAGCTCGTCTTCACGCTGTTGAAACCAAAGCATTCAGAATCATTGGAATCTCCCGCGATGAAGCTAACTCCAAGGGCCTCTCACTCACTCACCGCAGGCAGGTTGGTGGTCTTTCCATCTTCTACCAACTCCTCTCTGGCCTTGCCCCCCCAGCTCTCTCTGGGCTCTGTCCCGCAAATATTCCTACAGGTCGCACAAGATCTGCCTGCAACCCTCTTATGGTCAAACTGCCAAAATCAAGACTCTCTGCTCACCTTCACTCCTTCATTCCTCGCTTCTCCCGCCTCTGGAACAAACTCCCTCACTCTCTTCAATCCCACTCCACCCTCCAGGTCTTTAAAGCTGCTGTTCACCACCATCTCTTATCTTCCCCCATCCCTTACCTTGATCTTTTCTACCCCCGCTAATTTCACCCCAATTCCACTTTTTTGAAATACCAACTTCTGTCCTGGAAGTCCTTGGTGTCCTTGTGTTTTATACTTCTCCCTCCACCCCCCCTCCCCCCCTTCCCATGCCTCCTCCCCCCAAGCCCTAAGTGATGGTTCCCATTTGTATTTTCGTTAAAACTGTATTTATTTATGGTGTTGTACGTATATTGTGTCCCGACGAAGATATTTCGGTGCAAATCTTTCATACCTGTATTGAAAATCGTGTTAATTCGTGTCGTGTCTTGAGGCCTTGTACAGTGTGCACTGTACAACCTTGAGGCTTTGTTTTTCTCTCAGCGGTCCGTCGTTTGTGATCCAATAACTTTCGTTCTCTGTATTCCCAGTCTTTTCACCCATAGCCTACTTCCTTGTGTAAATCTCAACTAAAAAAAAACAAACAAAATTTTTTTTTCCTTCTCTGTTCTCATTCGTTTATTCATTCTTATTCGTTCGTTCGTTCTTCGACCACGTGTTTCTCCCCCATTTCCCCAGATAGTTTTCACTTATTAACCTTCAATGTTTACACTTTCCCCTCAAGTTATGTATTCCGTCATATTTTATAACACCTTTTTCTTCTTCTTCTTTAAAAGGCTGCTTTCGACTTGCTCACCAAATCAATTCATCCCCAAAAAAATATCCATCTCCTATAGTGCCTTTTTTCTACATTCCCTAAACTCTCCTGCACTCCATCCTCCATCCAGCGTCCTTAAACGTATTTTTAACTCGAAGGTCACAAGAAACTCATTTTGCAATAAATGTTCGTTTCCCATAAATCGTACACTTTCTAAAATCCAATCTCACCCCTCCCCTCCAAATCTTCCCCATAACCCCTCCCCTCCAAATGTTCCCCATCACCCCTCCCCTCCAAATCTTCCCCATCACCCATCCCTTTCAAATCTCCCCCCTTGCCCCCTCCCTCCTAAACTACCCCCTCACCCCTCCCCGCCAAGACGCCCCCTCGCCCCTCCCTTCCTAGACTCCTGCCTCACCCCTCCCCTCCAAATCTCCCCCATATCCCATCCCTTTCAAATCCCTCCCCTTGTCCCTTCCCTACCAAACTCCCCCCTCACCCCTCCCCTTCAAATCTCCCCACCCTCATTGCTTCTCAATTTCCCCCCTCTCACTCCCCCTCCTCAAAGCGTCCTCCCCGCTTCTTCCCCCTTCAAACTCTCACCTCCATCTCCCCCAACCTTCTGCCTCGCTCTTCCCCCTCCTCAAATAACACCTCATTGTGGCTCACCCAATCACCATCAAACCTTTTGTCCGCCCCATCCTTCCCTTTCTCCGAGCTATTCTGAAATCTCTGACACACCTTCAACAGCTCTCCCTACCTCTTCCACCTCTTCCACATCTTACCCTACCCCTCCTCCCCCCTGTTCTGTATCTGATGCTCCCCCTTCCTCTTCATTAACGGTATGGACCTCAAACATCCGGGGCCTTCGTTCAAGATCTCTCCATACAGGTTGCTTCTGTCAAACCAGACGTGATCTGCTTAACAGAAACTTTCCTCCTTTATGATGTCTCTGATTCCTTAGTATCTCTCCCGGGCTACTCCCTCCTCCGGTATGATAGACCTGAGCCTCGTCCTGGAGGCGGGGTTGCTATCTTTATCAAAAACTCTCTTCCTCACTCGCCCTGCACTGCACTCTCTCCACCTCACCCCCAGGAATACCTCTGGCTACGGCTTCCCCTTCGCTCCCACCTCTTGTTCATATGTGTGTTGTACCGTCCACCAAACAGTGATGACTCCATCTACATCTCGCTGTCTGATGATATGGACCAACTTCTATCTACTCATCCCAACTCTCTCTTCCTCATATGTGGTGATTTCAACTGTCATCATGCCAGTTGGCTGGGTGTGGGTACCTCTCTCACCAGCCATGGCTCCTCAGCAAAGGACTTCTGCGACTCACTGGGACTGACACAATCTGTCAATTTCCCGACCCTTATCTCAGTCAACGGAACATCTTCTCTTCTGGACTTGGTTATGACTAACTTCCCTGAAAATATCTGCTGCTATTCTTCTGCTCCAATCGGATCATCTGATCATGTCCTTGTTAAAGTGGACATCTCTCTGACCATCCTCAGGGAGCCTGCTCAGCGTCGACGAGTCTGGCATTTCACTCAGTCAAACTGGCACGGTCTTCAAGCAGCCATCAATCATCTGGACTGGTCTCCCATCTCCACCACCTCTGACATCAACTCATCCTGGGAATTCTTCCAAAGTAAATTGCTCTCTCTCATGCACAGATTTATCCCATCTCGTCTTCAGTTGTCATACCCTTCCTCCCGTCCATGGTACACGGAATCTTGTGGTGAGGCTGTTGCCCAGAAACAACTTGCCTTCGTCTCCTGGAAAGCAAATCCAACGGAAGGAAATCTCATTTCCTTTCACAAAGCCCGAAACAAGTGTGTGTCCACCCTCAGGAGAGCCAGGAAACAATATCTCTCCGTTCTCAAGACCGAACTCTCTTATCTGTCTCCCTTTTCCAAATCCTGGTGGCGTCTGGTCAAATCCGTTTCTGGTGTTTGTTCCCCCTCCATCCCCTCCCTTACCTCAAATGGCCACACAGTTGACATCGCACGTGACAAAGCCGAATGCCTCAACTCTGTGTTTGCCTCAAAATCCTTAGTCCCAAACCCATCTCTCTCTGTTCCCACCTTTCCCAGTCGAACCAAACTGCTCCTGGACTCTGTGACCTTCTCTCCTGACAAGGTGAAGGAGTTTTTGTCAAACGTCGACTCTGATTCTGCAACTGGACCAGATGGCATCAGCCCACGGGTCCTAAAATCCTGCTCTGCCGCTCTATCTCACCCTCTCTCTGTTCTTTTCACCCTATCTTTTGCTCAAGGTCATCTGCCAGCATCCTGGAAATCAGCAAACATTACCGCTTTACACAAAAAAGGTGCAAAAACAGATCCTTGCAACTACAGACCAATCAGCCTGCTCCCAATTATCAGCAAAGTCATGGAATCCATCATTGCTTCGGATATGAAATCTTTCCTCTTCTCCAATGGCTTGATCTCTGATCATCAATTTGGTTTCAGACCAGGTCACTCTACTCTGGACATGCTGCTTCTGCTGTCTCAACAATGGATGGAGGTCCTCAATGCCAAACAGGAAATCAGAGCTGTCTCCCTTGACATATCACGTGCCTTCGATACGGTCTGGCACCCAGCTCTGCTCACCAAACTCTCCTCCTATGGTATCCATGGAAATCTCCATGCATGGCTTGCGGA
Source organism: Myxine glutinosa (assembly GCF_964187855.1). Classification (NCBI taxonomy): domain Eukaryota; kingdom Metazoa; phylum Chordata; class Myxini; order Myxiniformes; family Myxinidae; genus Myxine; species Myxine glutinosa. The sequence continues at coordinate 37,224,504 of NC_136261.1, forward strand.
CTTCCTCTCTGGTCGTAGTCAACATGTGGCCCTGAATGGATTTCTCTCATCTCCCCTTCCCGTTCAGGCTGGAGTTCCCCAAGGCAGTGTGCTGGGCCCTGTGCTTTTTCTGGTCTTTATCAATGATCTCTCCGACTCTCTGGAAAATCCTCTGTATCTCTTTGCTGATGACTCCACTCTCTGCCGCTCCATTCCTCTTCCCTCAGATCGGCAGTCTGCAGCCTCCTCACTCTCTGAAGACCTGGACAAAATCACAGACTGGTCAAACATGTGGAACATGTCTTTCAATCCTGACAAATATCACACTCTTACTATGTCTCTCCGAAAAGATCGACTGGACAACCCTCCCATCTACTTTCTCAACAATCCTCTCCAAGAAGTTCTGTCGCTCAAGCTTTTGGGTCTCACCATCTGCCATGATCTTTCTTGGGAAAACCACATTTCCAAGCTGGCCTCCAAAGCCAGTCGCCGACTGGGCATCCTCCGTCGTGCGAAGTCCTTCCTAGGCACACCTGAGCTCCTCACCACATACAAGGCTTTCATCCGCAGCTCAATGGAATACTGTTCTCCCCTATGGGCTGGTGCTCCTGCCTCACACCTGGCTCGGCTTCACGCTGTTGAATCCAAAGCTTTCAGAATCATTGGAATCTCCCGCGATGAAGCTATCTCTGAGTTCCTTTCACTCACTCACCGCAGGCAGGTAGGTGGTCTTTCTGTCTTCTACCGACTCCTCTCCGGCCTTGCACCCCCAGCTCTCTCTGTGCTCTGTCCCCCAAATATTCCTACAGGTCGCACAAGATCTGCCAGCAACCCTCTGATGGTTAAACTGCCGAAATCTCGGCTCTCTGCTCACCTTCACTCTTTCATTCCTCTTTTCTCCCGCATCTGGAACAAACTCCCTCACTCCCTTCAATCCCACTCCTCCCTCCAGGTCTTTTAAACAGCTGTTCACCACCATCTCTTATCTTCCCCCATCCAAAACCTTGATCTTTTCTACCCCCACTAATTCACCCCAGATCCACCTTGTTTGAAATTCCAACTTCTTTCCTGGAAGTCCTGGCAGTGTCCATATGTTTTATACCTCTCCCACCGCCCCCTTCCCATGCCCCCCCCCCCCAAAGCCCTCACCCTCTCTCAGATCTCTCGATGTCTCCATGTCTCTCGGTCCCTGCTCTCAAATGTTGTGTTTGTGTCCTTCCCCTTCTCTCCCCATCTTGTCTACCGCTCCCGATGTTATATGTTTTATGTGTCGGTTTGTCTTTCTGTGTGATTAATGTTCGCTCTTTCACGAGCCTCGATCTTGTATCCAAAAAAAAAAAAAAAAAAAAAAAAAAATATCTCCCTGCTCTCAAATGTTGTGTTTGTGTTTGTGTCCTTCCCCCTCTCTCCCCATCTTATCTACCGCTCCCGATGTTATATGTTTTATGTGTCGGTTTGTCTTTCTGTGTGATGAATGTTCGCTCTTTCACGAGCCTCGATCTTGTATACAAAAAAAATAAAAAATAAAAAAAATAAAAATCTCCCTGCTCTCAAATGTTGTGTTTGTGTGCTTCCCCTTCTCTCCCCATCTTGTTTTCCGCTCCCTCTTTTTGTGTGTTTTGTTTGTCTGGTTGATTTGTTTGTGAAGTAAAGGTTAGCTCTTTCACGAGCCTCGATTCAGTGTACAAAAAAAAAGAAAAGAAAAAAAGAAAAAAAAGAAGCCATTCCAGAGGAAGAGGCTATGAAGATACCTGTTGGTTACTTCATGTTAGGCGAAATACTCATGAGGAAATGGAGACCACCGGAGGTGCCAGCAAACGATGAGTGGAAAGTTCATTACCAAATTGTGGTGCCACCGCCGTACCGGAAGGAGATATTGAGTTTGGCGCATGAGACACCTTTGGCCGGGCACCTTGGAGTGAACAAGACCTGTGACAGAATTTTAGTACATTTTTTCTGGCCAGGACTGCAACGTGATGTGGCGGAGTTCTGCAAATCTTGCCATTCTTGCCAGCTGGTGGGAAAACCTAATCAGAAAATCCCATCCGCACCTTTGAAACCAATTCCAGCTTTTGAAGAGCCATTCAGCCGTGTCATTATTGACTCTGTAGGCCCTTTACCTAAAACTAAGGCTGGACATCAGTATTTGCTGACCATCATGTGCGCTTCCACGAGGTTCCCAGAAGCAGTGCCTCTAAGAAAAATTACTGCAGCAGTTATTGCGAAGGCCTTGATTAAATTTTTCACTTTGATTGGCCTACCTCAGGTCATCCAGTCTGACCAGGGTTCCAATTTCATGTCGACGCTTTTTCAGCAAGTGGTACACCTGTTGGGAGTGGAGCAAGTAAGATCAAGTACTTACCATCCCGAGAGCCAAGGGGCCTTGGAAAGGTTTCACCAGACATTGAAGAATATGATCAGAACGTATTGTTTTGAATGTGACAAGGATTGGGATGAAGGAAAACCCTTATTGTTGTTTGCTACGAGGGAATCTGTTCAGGAGTCATTGGGATTCAGTCCTTTTGAACTTGTGTTTGGACACGCAGTGCGAGGATCATTGAAATTGGTGAACGAACAGTGGCTCCAGGAGGAGTCACAGTCAAAAGTGGTAGAGTATGTGTCAACGGTTAGGCACAGATTGGCAAAGGCTTGTGAAGTTGCGAGAGGAAACTTGAAAGTGAGACAGGATAAAATGAAAGTGAGACATGACAAGAAATCTCAGATAAGAAATTTCAGTCCTGAGGACCGAGTGTTAGTGTTGCTTCCTGTTCCAGGTCAGCCACTGCAGGCTAGATATTTTGGTCCCTATGCAATCGAAAGGAGGGTTAATGAAACAGATTACGTGGTGACAACTCCCGACCGACGGAAAAAGCGGCAGCTGTGTCATGTCAACCGACTGAAGAAATATTATGAGAGGAAGCCTGTGGAAAAAATGGTTCCTGTCTCACCTGTCTCACCTGCAGTCGGGGTGCAAGAGAATCCAGAGGTTGAGGCCGGTGTGAAGTTTGATAACATTGATGACCAGGCTTGTCCCAGATTGACGAACACGGACGTGTTGAGTAATTTAGATGAGAAATTAGGTCATTTTACGAGGGAACAACAAGGACAACTATCCAGCCTAATTTTTGAGTTTGCACATTTGTTCACAGATGTACCTGGTCTTACTGACTTGGTATATCATGATATTGAGGTGGGGGAAGCCATTCCTGTGGAACAGCACCCCTATCGGATGAACCTTGTGAAGATGGAGTATCTTCGGAAGGAAGTTCAGTATGTGTTGGAGAATGACATCATCGAACCAAGCAGCAGTGAATGGAGCTCACCATGTGTGTTGTTTCCAAAACCCGATGACAGTTTTCGCTGTTGTATGGATTTAAAACGGGTTAATGCAGTGACCAAGACCGACTCATATCCCATCCTGAGGATTGATGACTGTATTGATAGAATAGGCCCAGCTAAATTTGTAACTAAATTTGACTTGCTGAAAGAATATTGGCAGATTCCTCTTACTGATAGAGCCAAGGAAATCTCGGCTTTAGTCACACCAAATGGGTTGTATCAGTACAAGGTTCTTCCCTTTGGATTGAAAAACGGGCCTGCTACATTTCAACGGCTGATTAATAAGCACATTGCAGACCTTGAGGGGGTGGAGGCTTATCTGGATGATGTCATCATCCACACCATGACCATGGAAGATCATATTAAACAAATCCATCCATTTTTCAAGAAACTGACCGAGGCAGGGTTGACCATCAACTTATCTAAGAGTGAGTTTGTAAAAGCACAGGTGGTGTTCCTCGGCCATGTAGTAGGTCAGGGTCAGGTGCAACCGGTGACAGCCAAGATAGAAGCCATTGATCGCTTCCAAGTTCCAAAAGGGAAGAAGGAGCTTATGAGATTCTTGGGTATGGCTGGGTGGTACCGGCGGTTCTGCAGGAATTTTTCTGATGTGGTCGCCCCTTTAACGAATTTGCTGAGGAAAGAGACCAAGTTTGTTTGGGATGACAAATGTCAGGCTGCCTTTGCCCACATCAAAGCGATATTAATGAGCTCTCCTGTCCTAGCAGCCCCGGATTTCAAGCACCTTTCAAGTTGGCCATTGATGCAAGTGATGTGGGGGCTGGGGCAGATCTATTACAGGAAGATGGTGATGGCGTGGATCATCCGGTGTGCTACTATTCCCAAAAATTTAACAAACATCAGGCAAATTATGCCACTGTGGAAAAAGAGACCCTTGCTCTCCTGCTGGCGCTTCAGCATTATGAGGTGTATCTGGGAACTACTACCTTTCCTATAAAAGTCTTCACTGATCACAACCACTTAACCTTCATTCAAAAAATGAAAAATAAAAATCAGAGGTTGATGAGATGGAGTTTGGCTTTGCAGGAGTTCAACTTGGAAATTGAGCATGTAAAGGGCAGGGACAATGTCGTTGCTGATGCTTTATCCAGAGTGAACTAACTTTGGAAATTCCTGTAGGTTGTTTGGAAGTTTTGTTGCTTTATTTTGGGGAGTATTAATTATTGTTGCTCACGTGATTTGATCATTTGGGAGAGAGTTTTACTTTTGTTTGTTAAAATAGTTTTTGCATGCAAAGAAAGTTTTCACTATGTTCCAACTTTCTTGAGGGGGGGAAGTGTTACGGATTCGTCACTTCCGTTGTTGTGGTTCTCATCCACTGTAAACATTTTTGGTTGCATGTACTATTATTGTTGTCGTTTAAGTGAAATAGAGATTACTATTTTCAAAAGGTAAAAAAAGTTAATGTTTTAAAAGAAACCGGATCGGGAACCGGACGACGAAGAGGAAGAGGAAAAAGCGGCGGAGCGAGTGAGGTGGACAAGAAACCGAGCTGCATTGAGGTTTTGAGCAAACGCTAGCAAACGGGGGTCACCAGCGAACTTTGGGGTTTCCTGGGAAAGGGATTCCTGCGACAGAGTTGTTATCGCTGTGACGGATAAACCTGCATGTCAGGTTTTGCGGTTGATTCTGAAGAGAATCATTTGAGTGCCATTACGTCTCGAGTGCGGGCCGTTGGCCATTTTACCTCGCGCCTGATTTCGCATCGCTCCAGGTTTTTCCCCTCGCTTCAACCATTTCACCGCATCCAGACGTAACCTGGTGTGTGTGTGTAACGTGGATTTTGAGTGGGAATTTGCGATTCGTCATTTGTGAGCCGTCGAACGTCCACACCCGAAGGTGTGATTTCCCAGCTGCCTCTTGAGGACACTTTTGCCTATCTTTGGCAGTGTGAATGTCAACCGAACGGGATTGTGGTCTCGATACAACATCGTTCTGACCATCACTGGAGTGGATCGACTTTGGCTTGAAGCTGGAACCAACTTTGGTTTGAAGCTGGGATAGAGACATTGGGAATGTTCTTTTCGCTCACTTGGAGCACAGTGAGTTATATTGTACGAAACTGATAGTACCATCATCGGAAATATATATTGGTTGTACAATTGATTACTATTGTTATTGTACTATTATTCTTGTGTGACTTTAATACAATACTTGTTTGTTGGTAACAATTGGTGTGGTTTCACCATTGATCTTTGACATACAGAATTACACATCTTTCTGCCGTGACTCCTCTCGAGGCTCGGAGGTACACCGTGACCGGGGTTTGGGGCGGAGCACGTAACATTCGCAAAACCCAAACTGGTTATACAAACAAAACTTTAACTGGTTATATTGCCAAAACTGAAACTGGTTGTGTTAGCAAAACTCAAACTGGTTATATACCCAAAACCCAAACTGGTTACATTAGCAAAACCCAAACTGGTTATATTAGCAAAACCCACACTGGTTATATTACTAAAACCCAAACTGTTTATAATACCGAAACCCAAACTGGATATTTTGGCAAAATTTAAACTGGTTATATTGCCAAAACCCAAACTGGTTAAATTACCAAAACCCAAACTGGTTATATTGCCAAAAACACAAACTGTTAAACAATCAAAACTCAAAATGGTTACATTACCAAAACTTAAACTGGTTATATTCCCAAAACTCAAGCTGGTTGTTTAACAAAACCCAAACTGGTTGTTTAACAAAACCCAAACTGGTTATATGAACAAAACTCAAGCTGGTTGTTTCACAAAACAACAAACTGGTTATATGACCAAAACTCAAACTGGTTATATTACCAAAACTCAAACTGGTTATCTTGCCAAAACTCAAACTGGTTATATTTCCAAAACTCAAACTGGTTGTATTTAGAAAACTCAAAATGGTTATATTACCAAAACTCAAACTGGTTATATTGTCAAAACTCAAACTGGTTATATTGCCAAAACTCAAACTGGTTGTATTACCAAAACTCAAACTGGTTATATTACCAAAACCCAAACTGGTTATATTCCCAAAACTCAAGCTGATTCTTTCGCAAAACAACAAACTGGTTATATTAGCAAAATCCAAACTGGTCATATTAGCAAAACCCAAATTGGTTATATAAACAAAACTTAAACTGGTTTGTTAATATAACTGTAACTGAAAACTGAAACTGGTTGTGTTAGCAAAACTGAAACTGGTTGTGTTCGCAAAACTCAAACTGGTTATATTACCAAAATTCAAACTGGTTACAAAAGCAAAATTGAATCTGGTTATATTGTTGCGGATATGAGGACTGTATTTTTTTTTGATTGTGTGGATTATTGTTATTATTATTCTGCGCCTCCTGCCTCCGGAGCTGTGTAAAGGTCAAAGGGCGTCCCATAATTAGTCCATAAAGCATCCACACCACAGCCAATCATAGAATACCCCTGTTCAATAGTTATATCTTATTATGTGTTTTAGAGTAAGGCTGTGACTCCCATTAATTGAAATACTCCATTGCACCAGTGAAAGAGATAGATTCCCTTCATTCCCACTCCCAAAACTTCCATTCCCCCTTTTCGTCAATTGCCATTCGCATTGCCAACTGCATTTTGGGCGGTTTTCTCTTCATCCGCCATTGACCACGGTGAGTCGGTCGTAGCGCGTGTGCGAGGGAGCACATGGAAGCGCGTAGTGAGAAGTGTTACAGAGGATGTAACCAGAGAGTGTACACCTGTGGTGAGTGTTACGGAGGAAGTAACGAAAGAGTGTGCGCAAGAGGATGCGCGAGAAAGGTGTGTAACGGACAGGTGCATGGGGAAAGAGTGCGCTGTCAAGAGTAAGGGAGGATGCACGCCCATGGTGAGTGTTACGGAGGACGTAACGGAGGAGAGGTGTGGACCGAGGTGTGCGCAAGAGTGTGCGCGAGAGGTGTGGTGTGTAACAGGGATAGCGTTGGTGGAATGTACGGATGGCGTTGGAACGCCGGATTTTGTGAGGGTGAAAGGGGTAGCGTATGCGTGTGAGCATGCCGGTGAAGCATCGACGGTAACCGGGTTAGCGGTTAGGGCGACGGATAGCCGATGCGAGCACTCAGGGCGCGGTGTGCTTTGTTGGGTGCGAGGCCCGGCGCGGATCGATGCTGCGTCGTTTCTCTTCAAAGCGTCGTTGCCGATTCGGGCTTGGCCCCGCCCCGCACGGTCGAGTCCGGGCTTTGTCGGGCGAGGCGACCGGTCCGGTTCAAGGGCGAGTGGGAGGAAGCGGAACGGTGCCCCCTCGTGGGGACGGGGTTCCGACCGGGGGAGATTGAGCCATCGGGCCCGGGACCGCAAGGTGCCGCGCCGAGATGGTGCGTGGAATCTCGGCCCAACCAAACCACCTCCCTTGAACCGAAAGCCGGACGGATTCAACCTGCAGGCGACCAAACCACCCAAATTCATTGCTCGGCTTTGCAAAGCCGTGTTTAATGATGTCATGACGCACCGAGGCTAGGATATAGCGGACTGTGATGATGGTGATAGTGATAGTGATAGTGATTTGATACGAAATTTAGAAAAGTGAATAGAATTGGCAGTAATTGGAAAATTTTTGATTTGTTGGATTTGGTGTGCAAAATTGGTAGTGGAACGTCCCCGATGTGCTGGGATGGCAAATCTGTCATCCCTCACAAAGGGGGGCAAAGGAGCACTAGCTTATGGGGTTGATGGCAGTGAAAACTAGCCCGGGTGGGTTAGGATATTGTGTGTAGGGCCCTAGAAGATGACATTAGGTAACGTTAAGATTAGTTAGTGACAAGGATACCTGTAGTGGGGACGCAGGTAGTTTAGAGTGGATGATAATGACGTGGTATGTGCTTAGTTTAAAGGGAAGACGGGGATTAGCGGGGCAACAGGTAGTTCAGATGATGCCGTGTGAGTGTTGGAGGTGTATAGAAGTGTATTGTGAAAAGTGTGTGAGGAACAGGTGTGATTGAACAGGTGTGATTGCACAGGTGTGCAACTGGACAGGTGTGTGGAGCAGTGTTTGAGTGATGGTGATGGTGATGTGTGTTGTGTTGACCAAATGGTCCAGGAAGAGGAGGAGGGTGCAGGTGGCACCAGGTGTGAGTGCACAGGTGTGCACCAACAGGTGTATGGAATAAATGGTTGCGTGGAAGACATGGAGTGTGGAATATATGGAGTATTGGAATGGATGGTCGTGGAGTGAGTATGGTGGAAACAATGGAGTGGAGTGGATGGTGCGAAGGTGTGAATGGGGGAAGAGTGGACCCCCATCATGAATACCCGGGGTGGGTAGTGTCAATGTTAGGTAGGGGGTATAGGTAAATTGTGGTTGGATATTGGCATCTGTGGTGCGAGGTGAAAGAATGGTATTTGGATGGGTGCATTAGTGTTGTGGAAATGGCTGGGCGTGTAGCCTGTTAGTGTGTGTAGTTGGTTTGGGCACTCCACCACTGTGAGGATGTCGGCCAGGTGAGGCCGCAGGTGGGCTCTGGGAGCCGGTAGAGTTGTTGTGGATGGGGCCTGAGGATCCGGAGGACGGACCCGGGTAGCCCAGTGCCAGAGGGCACCAAGGGGTGACAGAGCCAGGAGGGGCCTTCCCCAGTTAGTTAGGTTAGGGTGAGGAGCAGGTAAGCTCGGGTGGCAACGACAGTGGTGGAGGTGTGCAGGTGGGTAGACCTGCTGGGAGAGCTACACGTCTCGGCCCAGAAATTGTACAAGGGCACCGGGAGATGAATCGGGGGAGTGAGACCCCAAATTGAGCAGCACCACAGTTTGGTCAATGGGAATTGGTTGTTAGAACCCATAGAGTAAGTTGGCCAATGGATTGGCAGGGAGAGACCCCGGGTAGTGTAAAGTGTGTTAATGTCATTCAGAGGATAGTTAGGATTGGAGTCTCCTCGCACCATCTGCATCCACTCACCTGAGGTGACAGGTACTCCGCACCATGCCATGTTTAATTATTTTTGATGCAAATGTTTTGGATTGTGAGACGCATCATGACGTGGGTGTGACATTGTGCTTGATGTTCCATCTCTTCCTCCTTATGAGGGTTGATGATGAATTGATGATGGCAAATTTTGGATAGTGGGGGAGTGAAGACAAATTTGGTACAAGGGAAATAAGGGGAAGACGTGACGGTAGCGACGGATTGGTAATGTGTTGATTTTGTACATATGGGGTAAGGGCAAGGGTAGTGTAGGTGACAGGGGGGTGACGTACGGTAGGGACGAGCTTTCTCACTTCGCCCTCCGTACGCATTTCGCCTTGCATTGCCTTATTGATGTGTACCCTTGTGACCTTACCCCTCGCTCATTTGTCTTCCCCCTTTTGTCTCCCACATGACCTGTGCGCTATTGGGCGCCGAGGGGAGCGTGCGTGAGTCGGCCATTGTGCGCCCGGAACTCTCAGAACCAGCTGTCTGCATCGATGCACCACATTATGGACCACATGTCAGTGGCCGAGCACCACTTATGGACCCCATGGGTTGGGGCCTGGCCCCTCTGCTGGAACCGGCCATGAGGGCCCGAAATCTTGCTGGCGGACCTTGGCAACAGGGCACCGATGCCCCACAGGTGAACCACACGTAGTCGGCCCTGTGGGCCATAAATAAAATAAATAAAATGGACACGTTTGGGCAAGCTTTATTGCAAATAGGCCGCCAGTAAGAAAATGGAAGAAAAGACAACAACTGGAAGAAATAGTAATAGCCAGCAGAGGGAGCCGAAGAGCAAGAGACCACCTACAGGGTTAGGGGTTGTTGATTTTATTTTTATTGAACATGCATTGAACACTGACGAACTATGATGACTGGGCACCGATTGGGGCCTGAGGGTGTATTGGTGCGTTTTGGGTGCTTTCATGGTGCATTGATGCAGAGCAGACTGTCTCCCCCCAGAAAGAACAATTACAGGTCCTGGGTTAGTCTTGTAAATAAAAGTAGTGTCATTGTAAATAATGCTCCCCACCATCAGTGTGTAGTTTGAAGACCATTCCGCAATTCGGTTAACTGTGGGCGTAAGTCTGTTAGGCAGGGTGCAATGGAGCAGCGGGACACATTTATTTATGTTTTAAAAACTGTCGCACTCAGGGTCAGGTTAAAAGTAGAGGGAACTACACCTACGTGTCCCACTAAATAAAAGTTGTAGGCCCGGGACGTGCCTAAGAGGAGGAGGGTGCAGTGTTGCGGATATGAGGACTGTATTTTTTTTTGATTGTGTGGATTATTGTTATTATTATTCTGCGCCTCCTGCCTCCGGAGCTGTGTAAAGGTCAAAGGGCGTCCCATAATTAGTCCATAAAGCATCCACACCACAGCCAATCATAGAATACCCCTGTTCAATAGTTATATCTTATTATGTGTTTTAGAGTAAGGCTGTGTCTCCCATTAATTGAAATACTCCATCGCACCAGTGAAAGAGATAGATTCCCTTCATTCCCACTCCCAAAACTTCCATTCCCCCTTTTCGTCAATTGCCATTCGCATTGCCAACTGCATTTTGGGCGGTTTTCTCTTCATCCGCCATTGACCACGAGGCAGGGTTGGGGAAGAAAGGCGGGTCCCCACCTCGTCATAGAGGGGAGGAGTGAGTCAGCCCCACTCAACCAACCACGAACAAGGGGTTGGACTTGGAGAGGGTGTGGAAAGAAACATCGAGGAGGTTCGCGAAGGTTGAGGGGCGGGGCCTATATAACCTGCAGGCAGGGCGTTTCCCAAGCAGCAGACGGGAGATGAGCTTTGACGGAGAGACGAGAAGAAGTCCAGGGTTGAACTGCAGCTCGAGCCACCGAAACTGCACTCACTGCAGCTCGAGCCACCGAAACTGCACTTGCTGCAGCTCGAGCCACTGAAACTGCATTTGCTGCAGCTGGAGCCACCGAAACTGCAGCCACAGCAGCGTGAGGCCTGGACGGCAGTTTGGAGCAGGGCCGCGAAGGGGCGGCGGCTGCCCAACGAGTCGATCGGTTGCAGGACCAGTTGGACCTCCCTATCCCGCCAGCCATCCATCTCCCGCCAGTCCTATCATCATTCCCCGCGTGAGTCTGTCCGTGTTTGTTCTGTCCCTGGGTTAATTAAGACTGTAGGTAAGCCAGCGTTGCACTGTGGATCTAATCTCGTCTGTAAATAAACGTGACTGCTTTCTTCCTACTTATATGTGTAAATAATAAATCCAATTACCCTTTCTCGTCTTATTCCTTTTCCTCTTTGCATTCGGTCGCTTTAGAGTTTTCCCGATTGAATAGCGGTGGCGCGATCCGGCCAAAGTTTGGGGCAAATCGGGTATTAGTCGGGGAATAACTGTTCGGTCGAGGTAATACCACCGCTCGGTCAAAATAACATCTTAACCGCATCCGTAACAATATTAACAAAACCCAAACTGGTTATATTAGCAAAACACAAACTGGTTATGTTCCTAAAACCCAAACTGGTTGTAATACCGAAACCCAAACTAGATATATTGCCAAAACTCAAACTGGTTGTATTTCCAAAACTCAAACTGGTTATACTGCCAAAACTCAAACTGGTTATATTACCAAAACTCAAACTGGTTATATTACCAAAACTCAAGCTGGTTATATTTCCAAAACTGAAACTGGTTGTATTTCCAAAACTCAAAGTGGTTATTTTACCAAAACTCAAACTGGTTATATTACCAAAACTCAAACTGGTTATATTACCAAAACTCAAACTGGTTATATTACCAAAACTCAAACTGGTTATATTAACAAAACTCAAACTGGTTATTTTTCCAAAACTCAAACTGGTTATATTTCCAAAACTCAAACTGGTTATATTAGCAAAACTCAAACTGGTTATATTACCAAAACTCAAACTGATTATATTTCCATAACTCAAACTGGTTATATTTCCAGTTATATAACGTAACAAACGTAATCATAAGACTTTAACCAATCAAAAAAATCCTTATTTTGGGGGGAACCTACCCCCTTCCACTGCCACCCCGTATACCTCCTCAGTCCCCAATTTTTTCTAATGCCTTAAACAAACATGCTGTGATCTGTGATCAAGCCGTGATCAAGTTTCATCAAAATTGTGTGTGTAGTTTTGGAGAAGAGAGCAAATATCTATTTTAGAGGGGCAACCCCACAACCACCACCCACCCAGTGGACTATCTCAGGGCCCGATTTTTAAATGCTGTGAACAAACTTTGGTACATCATGGGTGCTGAAGGTTGTGGTCAAGTTTCATTGGAATTGTGTGTGTAATTTCAGAGAAGAAAGCAAATTCCTATTTTGGGGGGCAACTTCCCCCCCCTTCCATCCCACAGACCGCTATGGACCCCGATTTATTAAATGCCGGAAACAAACGTTGGTACATCATGGGTGCTGAACAGAATGTTGTGGTCAAGTTTCATCAACATCGTGTGTGTAGTTTCAGAGAATAAAACAAATACATATTCTTCGATTTTCTTAGCGCAGTGAATAAACTTTGGTACATCACGGGATATGAAGGTTGTGGTCAAATTTCATCGAAATCGTTTGTGTCGTTTCAGAGGAAAAAGCAAATTCCGATTTTTTTTGGGGGGGGGGGGGGGGGGGGGGTCAAACCTGGATCCACTTTGACCCTGGTAAACTCCCTTGAATCCCGATTACTTTAATGCCGTAAACAAACTTTAGTCCCAACACAACAAATATCATTTGTGCCAAGTTTGGTCACAATCGCATCAGCGGTTTCAGAGAAGTTGCAACTGTTTATGGACTGACGGACGGACGACACGCCATCGCGTAAGCTCCCCGGAACGACATTCCAGATGAGCTAATGATAGAAAATAACCTGGGGTAAAGTTATTAAGCAAAAATGTGCCCACTGCTTATGTGCCTATGTAATTAAATACATTGTGGTTTTATAGCTCGGATAATATTACCTCCGCCACCAAAGGTGGATATAGGTTATGTTTTCACCCCCGTCTGTTTGTCGGTCTGTTTGTTTGTGAGAAAAATATCTCAAAGTTGTGGACGGATTCGGACGAAATTTGGCAGAGATGTAGCGTATGTCACAGCGACGAAATGATTAGATTTTGGTGAAGATTCGGATTCGGATCCGGCTACTAGAATTTTTAAATGATTCTTTACCATTCACCATCGGGCCAAAAACGATACATGGCAGGATATCTCAAAAAGTTGTCGACGGATTTGGACGAAACGTGGTGAACCAGTTGGGTGTGTGACAAGGACAAATAGATTTTATTTTGGTGAAGATCTGAATATGGATTCGGATATGAGAGTTATTTAATTTTTAAAGTTATTCTTCACTATTGGGAGATCGGGCTAAAACTATACATTGCGGGATATCTCAAAAAGTTGTTGATGGATTTGGATGAATCTTGTTGGACAGGTTGTGTGTATGACAAGGAAGAATGTATTTGATTTTTGTGAAGATCTCAATATGGATTCGGATATGAGAATTATTTAATTTTTTAAGTTATTCTTCACTATTGGGAGATCGGGCTAAAATTATACATTGCGGGATATCTCAAAAAGTTGTTGATGGATTTGGACGAAACTTGTTGGACAGGTTGTGTGTCTCACATGGAAGAATCGATTCAATTTTGGTGAAGATCTGAATATGGATTCGGACATGAGAATTATTTAATTTTTAAGTGATTCTTCACCATTGAGTGATATGGCCAACGAGGCGAGGGCATGCTCTCTACTGAGTGGCGTTCTATTTCCAATTCTAATGGGTCATGGGCTAACACCTGAGGCCTGCGGCCTATGTGCTTTCATAAAATGGCGGCCGTATTATTTTTTCTTCCAGGTTACAATTGCTGGTGGAGTTAGGCCAGCTGTCCAACAATTGGATGACAGCAGCATTTTGGAATACTAGGCTATGAGCCAAGGGGGTTGGTCGGTACCTTACAGATGGAGTAAGGCTCATTGTGATTTTTAGCAAGATATATGTCCCTAGATATGAAAAAAAAGTGATAGCAGTGTATAACTCTCGGCCATCTCTGTGTTATCACCCGAAATATTATTATACGCCTGCTTCGCTTCGCCAAAAAATGTGATATTTGCTAAAATTGGAATAAATATGTTTTTAAGGACCACAGAGTGCCAATAATTTGCATACTGGATGCCAACTAATATAGTAATAGAAAAATAGAACATTTGTGGGGGTTATTTATCAAAATATTGATATAATGACAAAAAATATGTTAAATTTAGTGAAAAAGTGGTCGAAATCGCTTCGAGTTCAGAATTCACATTGTACATTTTTGTCAATATTTCAAAAATGAAAACTCCCAGAGTAACATTTGACCCCTCAAAATCTTCGCAAGGAACCACTGCATTGGAATATATCATTACTTTGTAATATGGTGGTTGTTTGGGGCACATATTTTGGCAAAGTTCAAAATATGTTCAACCATACCCCCTAATTTTGATATTTTGGAACGAAACACAGCTTTTGAACATTTTAGGTTTATTCGTCTACTACTTCTGGTATCCCAGTGTAATTTTTGGTATTAGCTAGTATCCTAAAGTAGGTTTGTAACATCAGCTACATTATATTTCACAATGCATGCAAACTTGCTCCACACTCTAGGTTTATCATGATCTCTCGAACAAATACGATCTCGATCTCGATCTGGGCACTCTGTGGTCCTTAAAAACATATTTATTCCAATTTTAGCAAATATCACATTTTTTGGCGAAGTGAAGCAGGCGTATAATAATATTTCGGGTGATAACACAGAGATGGCCAAGAGTTATACACTGCTATCACTTTTTTTTCATATCTAGGGACATATATCTTGCTAAAAATCACAATGAGCCTTACTCCATCTGTATGGTACCGACCGGTCAATTTGGGGGGTCTGGCTCATAGCCTACACGTATATTGTTCAAAAATGAACTGGCTTTTATATTGTTACAGTTCTGCGAAACTGTAATCTACCCGGCAATGGCATACAACATAAAGGTTCCCGAGTTTAGTTGTCAAAGAAAGGCGCAAAGCACCCCTCCCTTTATATAAGGGATCGTTTCTCTGTGTGCAGCTTTTACATGAATGAATGAATGAATGAATGATCACGTTGGTGTCTGTCCGTCCGTCCGCCCAAAATGTGTTGGCGCTCATATCTCAAGGACTATACATTGAAACTAGCTGAAACTTGGAATATACATAGGTCTAGTTAATGGTTTTGAAAACAAATTCCACCTAAGTGCTATCGTTTTTGCTTTAAAATTAAATATATATAAAAAATAAATACACACTTTATAACTCTTCAAAATATTATTACACACTTCTGACATTCTGGCCCAATGGCCTAATGGATAAAGCATCAGATTCCCAAGCTGGGGATTGTGGGCTTGAATCCCGTCTGGGTTGAATATTTTTTTCCCCTTACTTTTTCAAGTTTTTTATATTGTCTTGAATAATTATGAGCAAATTAACATCTTATACAATGAGCAAATGCATTTTGTTCGTATTTAAAACGTAATTATTATTAAACCTGAATTTCAGCATCATTATGAGTGTTGTACTACATCAAATTGATAATTGTATGGAAATCAAGGGAGGCGCAAAGCGCCCCTTTCATTTTTGGGACGGTTTCTCTGTATGCAACTTTAACATGAGTGAAAATTCGTTTCTCGGCTTCTCCTTATATGTCTATAATAATAAAAGGCAGTGTCTGTCCGTCTGTCTGTTTGTCTCCTCCATAACTCCAAAACCATGAAACCTAGCGGGCCCAAACTTTGCATGCATACACCTGGACGTCCAACAACAGGAGACACACCTAATTTTACATGTAAGTGAATGGGGAAAGTGCGTTGGAACTTATGGACCACCCACCCAAAAAACCCCAAAACATGCAGAAATTTCTCCCTCCCCATCTAAGCCATTAACAAAGGTTAAATCCTCAATATACCCATGACATCTAAGTTCTATTTTTTCCTTAATCTCAATTTCTAATAGAAAAACTATTTGATCAACTGAGCCATTAACAAAGGTTAAATCCTCAATAGACCCCCAAACCCTTTGTTGATTCTAAAACATCCATATTTTCTTTGAGCACCTGAGCCACATATAATTTTTTCTAAGCCCCACCCACTTTTTTCGAAGCCAGCCCACTTTTCCCTAAGCCCAGCCCACTTTTCCCGAAGCCCCGCCCACTTTACCCAAGCCCCCACCCACTTTTAAAAAAACCACTCACTATTACATCATTTCCAGTTAAGCCTTGCCCAGGCTTGCCCAGAGATTTTCTCAGGGAATTGCCAAAGGAAACCACACCCACAATCTACCATATAAAACACTGTGTGTGTGTGTGTGTGTGTGTTTGTTTGTGTGTGTGTGTGTGTGTGTTTGTGTGTGTGTCTGTCCCCCTTCATAAGGGTAGGCTTTAAAGGCTTTGAGTAGTGCTTTAGGAGGGATTTGAGTGGGGGGATGAGGAGGGGGGGGGGGGTGGGGTTAAATGGGCAATCTTTGAACATGACTGTGTGTCCACCGGTTAAAGTATCTAAAAGACTCTGAGGACCCAAAAGACCCTGGAGACTGTTAAAGACACAAAATATCATGAAGACCCAGAAGACCCCAAAGACCCAGAAGACCCCAAAGACCACAAAACCCCAAAGACACTGAAGACCCCAAATTCCCTAAAGACCCTGAAGACCCGAAAGACTGCAAAGACACTAAGACTCATAAAGACCCAAAAGACCCCAAAGACCCAAAATACACCAAATACCCTTAAAGACCGCAAAGACGCAAAATACCTCCCAAGACCCTTAAATACCCAAAAGACCACGAAAACCCAAAAGACCCTGAAGACCTAAAAGACCCCAAATACCCTTAAATATCCCAAAGACCCAAAATACCCCGAAGAGCCAAAAGAACCCAAATACCCATAAAGATACCGAAGACCCAAAACACTGAAAATATCCCAAGACCCTTAAAGACCATGAAGACCCAAAAGACCCTGAGGATCCAAAGACCCTGAAGACTAAAAATACCCCGAAGACACAAAATACCCAGAAGACCCTTAAATACCTCAATGACCCAAAATATCCCAAAGACCCTTAAGACCCAGAAGACTGAAAAGACCACAGATACCCAGAAGACCCTAAAGACTCAAAATACCCCAAAGACTCAAAATACATCAAAGACCCAAAAGACCTAAAAGACCACGAACACCCCCAGAGACCCAAAATATCCCAAAGACCAAAAAAAAATCAAAAAGACCCAGACAAAAAGTCTCTGAAACACAAAATACCCCGAAGACCCTTAACGACCCCACAGAACCAAACAATCCAAAACACCAAAAATACCACAAAGACCCTGAGGACCCAGTGGAACCCAAATACCCACATTACCCCCAAAGACCTAGATGACTAAAAATACCCGAGGACCCCAAAGATGCAGAGGACCCAAAGACTCAAATGACCTAAAAGACCCTGAAGACCCAAATGAATCAGAAGATCCCAAGGATGCAAAAGAGCGTGAGCACCCAAAAGACCCAAATGAACCAGAAGACCCAAAAGACCCTTAGGACTCTGAAAACCCAAAAGAAGAGTAATTATGTCTCTTACAATGGAATTGTAGACGGTGGCTTGCAAACTGAGCCTCAAATTTAGTGTACGGAGGCGGGTTTTTTAAAATTACAATAAATACACACGTAGGGAGGTGAAATTCGCTGAACGTGACATGCAAAATGCGCAGAGTAAACCGAGTGTTCATTTACGTCTGCAGGATGTCAATCCAAAACACTAAAAAGACCCTTAAAGACCATGAGGACCCCAAAGACCCAAATTACCCAAAAGGCCCACAATACCCCAAAGACCCAGATGACCGAAAAGACGCGAGGACCCCAAAGATCCAGGGAACCCAAAAGACTCAAATGACCTAAAAGACCCCGAGGACCCAAATGACTCAGAGGACACAAAATATCCCAAGGATGCAAAAGAGCTTGAACACCCAATAGTCCCAAATGAACCAGAGGACCCAAAAAACCTTGAGGACTCCGAAGACCCAAAAGAAGAGTAATTATGTCTTTTACATGATAATTGTAGAGCGTGGCTTGCAAACCGAGCCTCAAGGTCAGTCTACGGAAACGGTTTTTGTTTTTATTACAATAAATACACGGCGTAGGGAGGTGAAATTCGCTGAACGTGATGTGCAAAGTGCACAGAGTAAACCGAGTGTATATTTACATCTGTAGAATGTCAATCCAAATCACCAAAAAGACCCTGAGGACCCCAAAGACCCAAATTACCCCAAAGACCCAAATTACCCCAAAGACCCAAAATACCCCAAAGACCCAGATGACTGAAAAGACCCGAGGACCCCAAAGATCCAGGGCACCCAAAAGACTCAAAATATCCCAAGGATGCAAAAGAGCTTGAACACCCAAATGGCCCAAATGAACCAGAGTACCCAAAAGACTCTGAGGACTCCGAAGACCCAAAAGAAGAGTAATTATGTCTCTTACATTGTAAATGTAGACGGTGGCTTCCAAACCGAGCCTCAAGATTGGTGTAACGAAGCGTTTTTTTCTTAAAATCACAATAAATACAAGGCACAGGGAGGTGACATTCGCTGAACTCGAGTGCCTCGAGTGCTTTGCAAAAAGTGCAAAGTGCGCAGAGTAAACTGAGTGTTAATTTATGTCTGCAAGATATCTAATAAATAAAGAAGATATAAGCACACCTGGCACGAGGCCCAGGCTTCAGACTTTGGCACGCTCACGCGGCTGCACTGTCAAATAAACTGTTCCAACCCGTCATTTTTGACGGGCTTTATGGATGGATGTCAATCGAAAAATTACACCAAAAATAAAGCCAAAAAGTACACAAATAAATATCAAAAACATACTCCTTGTGGTTTCTGTTGTCATATTAAATCATCTGTTGGTAAAAAGTATAATAAATTAGAACTTTATCGAGGAAAAGATGCTTCTAAGGAATTTGTAAAAAGATTAGAAAGAGATTGTGTTAGATTAACACAGATAATGGAAAAGACATTTGAACCAATGTGTTAAAAAAAGTAAGAAGAAACAAAATTTAGAGAGGATAATATCTGTCATATTTGTGAGGAGGAAATTGGTGAAGGTCCATAGGTAAGAGACCATTGTCATCTCACTGGTAAATATAGAGGTCCGGCTCATCAAAGTTGTAATCTCAATTTTAAACTTCCCTCTTTCATTCCAGTATTTCTTCACAACAACGCTCACTATGACACGCAACTATTTATAAAAGAATTGAGTAAAACCAGTGGAGACATTTCAGCCATTCCTAACACAAACCAGAAATACATCTTGTTCACAAAAACAATTCATTAATCTCCAATAACTCACATTCGATTTCTTGATACATTTAAATTTATGTCAAGTCATTTGTCTGATTTAGCATCAAATATTAAAAAGTTTCCTAATCTTAAATCACATTTCTCAAATCAAGAAGAGCTTGAACTCTTATCACTAAAGGGAATATATCCTTATGACTATATGGATTCATTTGATAGGTTTAATGAAACACGACTTCCTTCTAAAGAGAGCTTTCATAATATCTTGAATAAAACAGATATAAGTGATAAAGATTATACGCAAGCACAAAGTGTTTGGAAAAAGTTTAATATCAAGAACCTTGGAGAATACCATGATTTGTATCTTAAGACTGATGTTATTTTGTTAGCTGATGTATTTGAAACTTTTGGAACAGTCTGTCATAATAAACATTCTTATGGTTTGGACCCTGCTGATTATTATACAGCACCAGGATTAGCTTGGAGTGCTATGTTGAAAATGACGAAACAGGATTTGGAATTAATTGGTGATGTTGATATGTTGTTGATGATAGAGAAGCGTAAAAGAGGAGGAATATCTCAAGTATGTTCAAAGAGATATGCCAAAGCAAATAATAAATATCTTCTGAACTATGATCTCTTCCTAAAGAGATATGCTAAAAATAGATCGTTCTTACTTGATGTATTATGATGCTAACAATCTTTATGGATGGGCTATGTCTCAATCTCTACCTTATGGAAAACTTATATAGGTTAAAGAAAAACATTATGAAAGAGTTTTTCAAAACATCTTTATCTCTTCTCAAAAGGAGTTAGACAAAGCAGAAGTTGGGTATATTTTGAGGTTGATTTAAATATCCAGAAGAACTCCACAACAAACACAAAACCTGCCTTATGCCCCTGATGAAGAAAAACCGAGAACAGAATGGCTCAGCGGTTATCAACAATCATTTTTTTCTAAAGGAAAGCCTGCAGAGAAGCTACTTATTACATTATATGGGTTACGGATTCGTCCCTTCCGCTGTTGTGGTTTTCATCCACTTGAAACCCTTCTGGTTCTATGTATTATTATTATTATTATTGGGGTTTGAAGGAAACGGCGATTGTGGTTATTGTTGTTTAAAGGAAATGGTTATTGTGGTTAAAAGGGTTAAAAGCGCTCAGGGAAAAACGAGACAGGAAACAGGATCAAGCACCGGAAGACGACGATAGAGGAAGAAGAAGAGGGGAAGAGGGAAGAAGAGGAAGGCGTGAGGACAGTGAAAAGACGTGTCTTGAAGCTCCGTACGGAGCGTGGTTGAGCGAACGTCGCGAGTGAACTTTGAGTCCGTGAAAAGAATCGTGCGATCGGTGTTATCGCTGGAGTATTAAAAAAGCCTGCGTAGTCAGGTACAGGCATGAGATTCCGGAGAATCCTCACCTAGAGGCTGCGGCTCGAGTAAGAGCCGTCCGCCATTTTGGGAACCTCACGCGTCGTTCGCGGAACAAGGTTTTGCTGCGTCCGCTGGTCTCACCCTCCGGTGGTTTGCCGAGGAGGTGTGTGTGCGACAGCGGCGTTTGAAGAATACGGTGCGGTTCGCCGGTTGAATGGTGAATGTGCACGTTTGGATCGCGTCTTTGGGATTCCTCTTTCCACCGCAAATTTGCTGTGGGTTGGGACCACGTGACGGCCCCCGCCTTGCCTACACCTCCTTACTCGCCTCATCGCCTCACCACCTCTTCGCCGGGAACACCATTGAGTTACAGAGACATTGAGGAGTGTTCGGTCATATTCACTGGGAGAGCAGTGAGTTTTATTACTTTAATAGATGGTACCATCTTGAGATATTGATTGTATTGTGGATTGCTATAATTGTTGTATCGTTATCCCTGTGTGATTTTAAATATATTATTGGTTTGATGATACCTCTTGGTGTGGTTTCCATCGTGATTTCGACACGGAAGAACATATTTTTCTGCCGTGGTTCCTACCGGGGTTCGGAGGTAT
Source organism: Myxine glutinosa (assembly GCF_964187855.1). NCBI lineage: Eukaryota > Metazoa > Chordata > Myxini > Myxiniformes > Myxinidae > Myxine > Myxine glutinosa. Next base: position 37,246,048 of record NC_136261.1, read on the forward strand.
ACCGAGACCAGGAGGTCGAGGAGGAACTCGTAACAGAAATTGGGGGCTCGTCCAATTGACTCGTGGGCTCGAAATTGGGTCTACATCCAGGATCTAAAATTCGCTAAATTTAGTCTGGGAATGAATTCCCTAACATTCCCAGAATTCCCAAATTTGGAACTTTTTCCAACATTCCCAAATTTTCCAAAAACAATTTTTTTTTAAATTTCTTGTGTGAAGGTTAACAGGTGTTAACAATAGTCACCATGGAGTTTGACGAAGAGAAGTTTGCAGTGACCCCTAGTGAGGCACAGTTCAGAGCGTTATTAAAATCGGACCTCTTGGTATTGGCCAGACATTTTAGCAGAGGAGAGTTGAACGAGAACTCCAGGAAAGGTTCGAAGAGAAAAAAGCACGAGAAAGAGAAAGAGTGAGTTTTCCTCACTTGGAAAGGAAAGCAGAAAAGGAAAGGGCAGCACAGGAACGAGAACTCGGGAAAGAAGAGCAGAACAGGAACGAGAACTTGAAGAGAAAAGAGCAAAGGAACAAGCAGAGGAAAGGAGAGCTGCAAGGGAACTCGAATAAAGAAGAGAAGAGAAAAAGTAGAGGAAAGGAGAGTTGAAAGAGAACTCCAGGAAAGGTTAGAGGAGAAAAAAAGCAGAGGAGAGAAAAGCCGAAAGGGAGTTAAGGGAACGTGAAATGGCGCTTCAGCAGGAACTTAAACTCAAGGAGCTGGATTTAAGGAAAGAACGGGGAGAGGTACCATCCATGCCGACTGGTTCGACACCTAGTCAGAACACCTGGGATGTTGGCAGACATGTGAGGCGTTCCACCCTTCAATGAAAAGGAGGTAGCCAATTTTTTCCACACTTTGAGAAAGTGGCTCAACTGCTAAAATGGCCTGAGGAGTCCTGGACCATGTTAGTGCAAAGTGTTCTGGTGGGTAAAGCTCAATATATTTATTCGGCTTTACCGATTGACCAATGTGCAGATTATGAGATAGTGAAAAAAAACATTCTCAAAGCCTATGAATTGGTCCCGGAAGCTTACCGGCAAAAATTCCGGAATGCCAGGAAGAGGGAGAGGGAGACCCATGTGGAGTTTGCCAGAATGAAAGAAACCATGTTTGATAGGTGGTGTGATTCAAAAGGGGCTGGGAAAGACTTCGAACTATTGCGACAATTGATCCTGGTGGAGGAATTCCAACAGTGTGTCCACGAGGACATTAAAGTACATCTGGAGGAAAGGAAAGTACCAAAGTTGTATGAGGAAGCCACCATGGCAGATGACTATGCCTTAACACACAGGATGGGGTTCCACAAACCTAACTTCTCGCCTAGACTTAGCCAGGGGAGCTATGGTACATCAGGGGCAGAGAACGAAAATTCATGGGGGCGGCCTCGAGATGACTATGGGGAACACTCTGATACCACGACTTCTAGAAATCAGAAGACAACAGTTCCAAGGCAGACGTATCCTCCGGGGAGCTCGAGGCAGACCACGAGGTTCTCCTCCGGGCATGCTTGCGCTTTTTGCCATAAACCTGGACACTTGATGTCCCACTGTTATGCTCTGAGAAAGGAAAATCAGGAGCAGAGTTCGACTAGTACAACTCCGAATGCAATGGCAAATGTGAAAAATCGCCCTCAAAAGGGTTACCAACCATTTATTTCAGAGGGGTTTGTGTCACTGGATGGAGACTCGACTAACCCAAGACCTGTTAGGGTATTGAGGGACACAGGAGCACATCAATCTTTAATGCTTGAAGGCATCTTGCCATTGTCAGAGGAGACGGCAACTGGTGATAGTGTTCGGTTACAGGGGATTGGTGGCTGTGTTAGAGCTCCCCTTCATGTCATCCATTTGGAGTCTGATTTGGTGTCAGGACCGGTCACCGTAGGTTTACAAGCCACTCTTCCTGTAGAGGGAGTATCTTTTGTTATCGGGAATGATTTGGCCGGTGGTCAAGTTTCTGGTAACCCGATGTTTGTTGAAAAGCCTAGTAGGAAGTGCCCTGAAGAGAAGAGGATGTACCCTGAAATTAAGTGTCAGCACACGCAAGTCAGGGATGGAGGCAATATTGGCAAGCTCTTTGTAGGGGACTGAACTTCAAAACAAAGGAAGATGTTCTGGAGTCTGCCTTCAGCAAATATGGACCGCTTTTGGAAGTGCTGCTGATAAAAGACAGGGAGACACAAAAGTCAAGAGGGTTTGGCTTTGTCACGTTTGAAAACTCAAAGGACGCCAGAGATGCAGAAAAGGATCTGAATAGCAAGGAGTTGGAGAGTCGGACCATAACAGTAGGGAAGGCATTTCATAGGTGTCGATGGGGCTACAGAGGAGGACAACGGAGTAGTAGTTTTGGTGGTGGCCGCAATCGATATTCTTATGGTGGCTCCCAGAGTTATGGCAGCTCCCGAAGGAAGGATTATCAGGGTAGTGGCCAAGAATGAGACCGCTATTTACGTGACTACAGTGACAAGCGGTCCAACCGTGATTATTACGAAAGTTAGAAAGAGTTGAAGCACTGAAAACGGCAGAGCAGCCGAGCAAACATTCCTACACGGAGTAACCGTGAACGCCACATTCCTAAAGGCGTCCATGTAGTGAACTTCCCTACACGGATTAACCGTGAACTCCATGTTCCTAAAGGCGTCCATGTAGTGAACTTTCCTGCGCGGACTAACCGTGAACTCCACGTTCCTAAAGGCGTCCATGTAGTGAATACTTCCAGGCCTCACCACCCAACCACCATGGAACCTGGCTTTCAGCTCCACCTCCCGGGGAAATGTGCTGTAGATTGGCTTGACTTTGGATTTTGATCACTACCCCTTAACCTTCATTCAAAATAAACTAAAAGTAAAAAAAATCAGAGGGTGTTGAGATGGAGTTTGGCTTTGCAGGAGTCCAACTGGGAAATTGAACCTGTAACGGGCAGGGACAATGTCGTTGTTGACGCTTTGTCCAGAGTGAATTAACTTTGGAGATCCCTGTGGGTTGTGTGGAATTTTGTTGCTTTATTTTTGGGGAAATATTGATTGTTGTTGCTCACGGGAATTGATGATTTGGGGGTGAGTTACTTTTGTTTGTTTAAAGGGTGTTGCCTACAAAGAAAGTTTTCACGAGGTTCGAACTTTCTTTCTTGAGGGGGGGAAGTGTTACGGATTCGTCCCTTCCGCTGTTGTGGTTTTCATCCACTTGAAACCCTTCTGGTTCTATGTATTATTATTATTATTATTGGGGTTTGAAGGAAACGGCGATTATGGTTATTGTTGTTTAAAGGAAATGGTTATTGTGGTTAAATGGGTTAAAAGCGCTCAGGGAAAAACGAGACAGGAAACAGGATCGAGCACCGGAAGACGATGATAGAGGAAGAAGAAGAGGGGAAGAGGGAAGAAGAGGAAGGCGTGAGGACAGTGAAAAGACGTGTCTTGAAGCTCCGTACGGAGCGTGGTTGAGCGAACGTCGCGAGTGAACTTTGAGTCCGTGAAAAGAATCGTGCGATCTGTGTTATCGCTGGAGTATTGAAAAAGCCTGCGTAGTCAGGTACAGGCATGAGATTCCGGAGAATCCTTGCCTAGAGGCTGCGGCTCGAGTAAGAGCCGTCCGCCATTTTGGGAACCTCGCGCGTCGTTCGCGGAACAAGGTTTTGCCGCGTCCGCTGGTCTCGCCCTCTGGTGGTTTGCCGAGGAGGTGTGTGTGCGACAGCGGCGTTTGAAGAATACGGTGCGGTTCACCGGTTGAATAGTGAATGTGCACGTTTGGATCGCATCTTTGGGATTCCTCTTTCCACTGCAAATTTGCTGTGGGTTGGGACCACGTGGAGGTCGGGGAGGAACACGTAACATATGATAAAGAAAATTCTGTTCTCCATCAAAGGAATTTGAGACAATATTTGGCTGCTGCTTTGAGAGTAAAGAAGATTCATAGAGTTCTACAGTTTAGACAAAGTCATTGGTTAAAAACATATATTGATTTTAATACAAAGAGAAGAACAGAGGCAAAGACAGATTTTGAGAAGGACTTTTATAAATTGATGAACAATACTGTGTTTGGAAAGACAATGGAGAATGTTAGAAACAGGCAAAATATAAGACTTGCTACATCTTGGAAACAAGCATCTAAATTAATTAATAAACCAAGTTTTCAAAGAGTGGAGGTGTTTTCAAAAAGTTTTTGTGCTATCCATTTGGTTAAATAAAGTATTGAAATGGATAAACCGATTTATATAGGAACATCAATTCTTGACTTATCAAAATTATTAATGTATGATTACTTTTACAATAATTTGAAGAGGAGATGTGTGGATGATATTAATCTACTATATATGGATACAGACAGCTTTATTTTGAAAATCAATACAGAGGATATTTATAAAGATATGTCTCAAGATATTGATACATTTGATACAAGCAATTATAAATCAGATAAACTATTCTCTACAAAGAATAAAAAGGTTATTGGAAGGTTTAAAGATGAATTGGGTGGAAAGATGAGTAAATTTGTGGGATTGAGAGCAAAGGCAAAAGGCTTATGCTTATAAATATATTGATAATAATCTTGAAAAGAGTGATAAAAAGTTATAGGAGGAAAAGAAAAATGTAATCAAAGAAACAATAAACGTTGAACATTATTACAGCTGTTTAACCTTTAAGAAAGAAGAGTATAGAAAAATGAAAACAATAAGAGGTTATAAACATCAATTATATACAGAGGAGGTAAATAAGAAGGCATTGGGGGCTTTTGATGATAAGAGGTTTATTTTAGACAATGGAATTGATAGTGTCCCTTATGGATGGATATAAGTATTAAGATAAGTGGTAAGATAATATAAGTGTTAAGATAAATAAAAGAGTTAAGATAAACATAAGTGTTATGATATTTAAAAGATAAGTATAAGTGTTGAGATATACATCAGAATTAATTTTAAAATATGGATGGGGGGATTTAACTAGCTACCGCCGCCTTTTTTACTGGTATATAAATGATATAACCAAGCAAGAACCAAACCAAAGAGTGGAGAAAATCACAGCCTTGGTATAAAAATTGAAAATATCATGAATGTGAGAAATATCAAATAAGTTTTATTGAAGAAATAACTAAAACAAAAGTATATCAAGCAAATAAGCGGATAAATTTAAATACAAATAAGTTAGAGGATGTAAAGAAAATATAACATCCTTGAATAGACAGAAAACTTTAAGGGTTAACAAAAGTTCAATGGAAAAATAATTTACTACAATCTCAAAATGATATGTGCCTCAGGAGGTGCTCAGACAAGAGCAATAAGAGAGGTTTATCATTTCATCTCTGCCCAAAAAGATACTTGAGCCAAGAACCAAGTTCAAACATACTATTTATCAATATTCTCGATGGTGATGAGTTCAATAAGAAAATTCAGTTATTCCCGAAAATATAACATAAACAATTATTTGTTGGCTCTCTATACGAGTTCAAAGAAAATATGGGTGTTTTAGAATCAACAAAGGGTTTGGGGGTCTATTGAGGATTTAACCGTTGTTAATGGCTTAGTTGGTCAAATAGTTTTTGGTTCACGAGTTATCAAGTGACCACTATATTCGTCATGTGTGTGCATCTGTGTGTCTGTCTGTCCACAGCATAACTACCCGATGATGTCATCCGATCTTGATGAAACTTGGGTGGGAGGTTGATATCATGAGCTAGTTTTGTCCTGCCTAGAGTGGGCGTATTTTTTTTTTTTGGATACTGAATCGAGGCTCGTGAAAGAGCTAACATTTATTTCACAAACAAATCAACCAGACAAACAAAATATATAAAAAGAAGGAGCGGAAGACAAGATGGGGAGAGAAGGGGAAGCACACAAACACAACATTTGAGAGCAGGGAGATGTGTGGGAGGGAGAGGGCTTGGGGGGAGGAGGCGTGGGAAGGTGGGGGGGGGGGGGGGGGTGGGAGAAGTATAAAACACAAGGACACCAAGGACTTCCAGGACAGAAGTTGGTATTTCATCTGATAATATGGATTTTTGCGCCCATTGTGGGCGGAGCCACGCCCGAAAAAGACGTCTTTTTAGGGGGTAATCGAGTTCAAGCTACATCTTCTCTGAGGGGTTTGGTGGAATCTGACAGGGGTTTCGATATTTGGTGAGGCCAATGTCATGTGTCTAGCCCCACGGAGCTCGAATTTTTTTTTTTCATTTCATTTTTCACCGAATTTTCGGTATTGTGTAGATAACTAACCTCATAACTGATTATACATTATTTTGTATCTCATTTCAAGGTCAGTAACCTTCGTTTTGACATTTCTGGGCCGGCCTGTCCGGGCCTGTTTCGGTTATAGTCCGTCCTTTGTCATTGAATACCGCTCGCTCGTGAACCATCGTCGTCTCCTGACTTTAGTCAGGTTCACTATGTCAATAAATTATATTTCGTTCAAAATCATGGTAGATTAGCAAACCTATACATTTTTGGAAAGGTTATAGCATAAGGAAACTAAAAATCAGTGTTTACATTTGGAGAGATACCTGTATGGCGGGCATTTTGGATTTTCAAAATGGCCACTGTAAAATACATATTTTGTTCTATTTCTGCCTCTAATTACCCTAAAAACTTTTAAAAATATACTAAACCTATATTTTCAGGGACAAGGAATCCAATGAAAGTATCAAATTAGTGCTATGGGGAATGGTAAGACACGAATCAAAGGTTTTGAATTGCAAAATACTGTCTTTATATTCGCGATAAGTTGCATAATCAAATACATGTTATCATTTTGTACAGGCAGTTAATAACATCAAAATGTTTCACAATAATTCATATCACCAAACATACACAGGCAGTCAGCAAAATCATATGTACACATGCAGTCAGTATAACTTCACATCTACACAGGCAGTCAATGACAAAATATACACAGGCAGTCCATGGCATCAAACATACACGATTACAGAATATGCCATTTAGAGTTCGTCATCACTGTCCTGTGTGTCGTATCCGACAATATAGTCCGCATCGTTTTCACAGTCCGTTCCACACAAGCAAAGGTCGGTCAAATTGATTGGCAAATCGAATTGGTCGAATGGTCGATCGAATCGAATTCGATGAATCGAATCGAATCGATCGAATTGGTCGAATGGTCGAATGGTCGATCGGAGCGATTGGTCGAATGGTTGAATGGTCGAATTGGTCGAATGGAATTGGTCGATTGGTCGAATTGGTCGAATTGGTCGGAATTGGCAAATGTAAACATTGATTTTCAGATTTTCCATGTAATAACGTTTCCAAAAATGTATAGGTTTGCTAATCTACCATGATTTTGAACGAAAAAACATAGTGAACCTGACTACTTGTTCAATTAGAAATAGTTCAATTTTCCCAAACCCATCCCTCTCTGTACCCACCATACCCAGTCGTACCCAGCTGCTCCTGGACTCTGTGTCCTTTCCTCCTGACAAGGTGGAAAAGTTTCTGTCAACCCTCGACTCTGATTCTGCAACTGGTCCTGACGGCATCAGCCCACGGGTCCTAAAATCATGTTCTTCTGCTCTTTCACTCCCTCTTTCTGTTCTCTTCACCCTCTCTTTTGCTCAAGGTCATCTGCCATCTGCTTGGAAATCAGCCAACATCACCGCTTTGCACAAAAAAGGTGCAAAAACAGATCCCAGCAACTACAGACCAATCAGCCTTCTCCCAATTATCAGCAAAGTCATGGAATCCATCATTGCTTCAGATATTAAATCTTTCCTCTTCTCCAATGGCTTGATCTCTGATCATCAATTTGGTTTCAGACCTGGTCACTCTACTCTGGACATGCTGCTTCTGCTTTCTCAACAATGGATGGAGGTCCTCAACGCCAAACAGGAAATTAGAGCTGTCTCCCTTGACATTTCACGTGCCTTCGATACGGTCTGGCACCCTGCTCTGCTCTCCAAACTCTCCTCCTTTGGTATCCATGGAAATCTCCACGCATGGCTGGCGGACTTCCTCTCTGGTCGTAGTCAACGTGTGGCCCTGAATGGGTTTCTCTCATCTCCTCTTCCTGTTCAGGCTGGAGTTCCCCAAGGTAGTGTTCTGGGCCCTGTGCTTTTTCTGGTCTTCATCAATGATCTCTCTGACTCTCTTGAAAATCCTCTCTATCTCTTTGCTGACGACTCTACTCTCTGTCGCTCCATTCCTCATCCCTCAGATCGGCAGTCTGCAGCCTCCTCACTCTCTGCAGACCTGGACAAAATCACAGACTGGTCAAACAAGTGGAACATGTCTTTCAATCCTGACAAATCTCACACTCTTACAATGTCTCTCCGAAAGGACCGACTGGACAACCCTCCCATCTACTTTCTCAACAATCCTCTCCAAGAAGTTCTGTCGCTCAAGCTTTTGGGTCTCACTATCTGCCATGATCTTTCTTGGGAAAACCACATTTCCAAGCTGGCCTCCAAAGCCAGTCGCCGACTGGGCATCCTCCGTCGTGCGAAGTCCTTCCTTGGCACACCTGAGCTCCTCACCACATACAAGGCTTTCATCCGCAGCTCAATGGAATACTGTTCCCCCCTCTGGGCTGGTGCTCCTGCCTCACACCTTGCTCGGCTTCACGCTGTTGAGGCCAAAGCTTTCAGAATCATTGGAATCTCCTGCGATGTAGTCAACGCCGAGGGCCTTTCACTCACTCACCGCAGGCAGGTTGGTGGTCTTTCTGTCTTCTACCGACTCCTCTCCGGCCTTGCTCCCCCAGCTCTCTCTGTGCTCTGTCCCCCCAATATTCCTTCAGGTCGCACAAGATCTGCCTGCAACCCTCTTATGGTTAAACTGCCAAAGTCTAGGCTCTCTGCTCACCTTCACTCTTTCATTCCCCTTTTCTCCCGCCTCTGGAACAAACTCCCCCACTCCCTTCAATCCCACTCCTCCCTCCAGGTCTTTAAAACAGCTGTTCACCACCATCTCTTATCTTCCCCCATCGAAAACCTTGATCTTTTCTACCCCCGGTAATTCACCCCAGAGTCCTTGCAGTGTTCATATGTTTTAATCCTCTCCCACCTCCCCCCAAGTCCTCCCGATGTCCCTGCTCTCAAATGTTGTGTTTGTGTCCTTCCCCTTCTTCCCCCTCTCTTTTGTGTCCTCCCCCCTCTCTCCCCATCTTGTCTGCCGCTCCCCTTGTTTTTTGTGTTTTGTGTGTCGGTTTGTCTTTTTGTGTGATTAATGTTTGCTCTTTCACGAGCCTCGATCTTGTATACAAAAAAAAAAAAAAAAAAAAAAAAAAAAAAAAGAGATAAAGGAAAAACATAGAACTTAGGTGTAAGGGCCCAGCGGGCACACGACGTTGTTTCAACGTCGAATAACGGTTGGAATGAGGTCGCGACGTCGGACGACCAAAACCCAACCTGAGACTCAACATTAATACCTACATCAAAACCCGACAGTCATTCAACGTTGTTTCACCGTTGGCAACTTGGCTCTTGATTTTTTAATCGAATAAATGACATTGTTTCGAAAGTGTGACATTGTATCAACGTTTATTCGACGTTGTTTCGACGTTGGAAAAATGACGTTGATCCACTTTGCAAATCCAACTCGTTTTCAACCTCGGGTCCACGTCGAATCTTGACGTTCATTCAACGTGGATCCAATGTCTGTGTGCCTACTGGGGGGTCTATTGAGGATTTAACCTTTGTTAATGGATTAGATGGGGAAGGAGAAATTTCTGCCTGTTTTTGGGTTTTTGGCTGCGTGGTCCATAGGTTCCAACACACTTTCCCCATTCACTTACATGTACAATTAGGTGTGTCTTTTAGCACCAACATTTTCCTACTACTCACCTCGCTGGATTCTTAAGCCGCCATTTTGTTTCAGCCTACTCAAACGTACCTTGCCTTGGAAACACGATCGATTTATTATCATTACATAATTGAACCATATCATCAAAATCTGGATTTGGATATGAGGATTGGATGCTGTAAACGAAATAATCTTCACATATGGAGTGAAATCTGACAAAATTTACCATATCTTGCGATTTTATAACTAAGTATATATGCATTTATTTTAGCAAGGCTGTGATTGTCATTCTGGGGTTTTTTATTTTAATTTTAACTTTATAATAGTTTTTAACTTAATACTTACTTCCATGGGAACTGCTCAGACGCGTTTTTTGAATAAAACGGTTTTAGCAAACAACACTTTTTAAGTAGTTGGAACTGCTGTAACTGTTCGTGTTAGAGTCAATTCTGAAGTTGGAATTTTGAAGATCGGTTTGGATTAAGAGTTTGTCGAGCTTGTCGCATTGTGGTTTTTAACCGTGTGAGGAAATTAAGTAAAGGGGTGGAGTGTGGAGTGGTGGGGGTAGGTCCAGTTGCAACTGCTAAACCAGAAAGCATCTGAAAATGCAAAGCCCATCCACGTCTGTTTGAATTCAGACGTCTTCTTCTTCTTCTTACGTATGCTCAAAATAACGAAAATAGATGTAAAAAAAAATACAAAATGAAAATTGATGATTTTATGCAGCCTTAACCTTTGAGCTTTAGATCTAAAAAAAACACATGGACACACACAAACACACACACACACACACACACACACACACGTACACACACACACACACGGATGCAAACACACACACACACACACACACACACGCACACACACACACACACACACACACACACACACACACACACACACACACAAACCCACCATTCAAAGACGTAGGACGTTACAAGAGGCGGCAATTTGACATCTCGCCCTGAGCGTCATTTTTCCTCGATACGCCACTGCTCCAGTGTACTTGCGATCTGTTTTTAAAATTCCCTCCAGATGAAGAACCCAGATTGCATATATCATATTCCCGTCAGCAAGTGACTCATTGTTACCCGGCAGCGCTGGATACTTTTGCCAGCTGTATATATAACTATGCATATACAGCGCATTCAGAAAGTATTCAGACCCCTTCATTTTTTTCACATTTTGTTATGTTGCAGCCTTGTGCTGAAATCGTTTAAATTCATTTTTTCCCTCATCGATCTACACTCAATACCCCATAATGACAAAGAGAAAACAGGCTTTTAGAAATTTTTGCAAATTTATTAAAAAGAAAAAACTGAAATATCACATTGACATAAGTATTCAGACCCTTAACTCAGTACTTAGTTGAAGCACCTTTGGCAGCGATTACAGCCTTGAATCTTCTTGGGTATGACGCGATAAGCTGTGCACACCTGGATTTGGGGATTTTCTGCCATTCTTCTCTGCAGATCCTCTCAAGCTCTGTCAGGTTGGATGGGGACCGTCGGTGGACAGACATTTTCAGGTCTCTCCAGAGATGTTCGATTGGGTTCAAGTCAGGGCTCTGGCTGGGCCACTCAAGGACCTTCACAGAGTTGTCCCGAAGCCACTCCTGCGTTATCTTGGCTGTGTGCTTAGGGTCATTGTCCTGTTGGAAGGTGAACCTTGGACACAGTCTGAGGTCCTGAACGCTATGTTTCAAGTTTTCATGAAGGATATCTCTGTATTTTGCTCCGTTCATTGTTCCCTCAACCCTGACCAGTCCCCCAGTCCCTGCTGCTGAAAAACACCACCACATCATGATGCTGCCACCACCATGCTTCACCGTTGGGATGGTATTGGGCAGGTGATGAGCGGTGCCTGGTTTCCTCCAGACATGACGCTTAGAATTGAGGCCAAACAGTTCGATCTCGGTTTCATCAGACCACAGAATCTTGTTTCTCACAGTTTGAGAGTCCTTTAGGTACATTTTTGCAAACTCCAAGCGGGCTTTCATGTGTCTTTCACTGGGGAGAGGCTTCCGTCTGGCCACTCTGCTATAAAGCCCAGATCTGTGGAGTGTTGCAGTGATGGTTGTCCTTCTGGAAGTTTCTCCCATCTCCACACAGGATCTCTGGAGCTCAGCCAGAGTGACCATCGGGTTCTTGGTCACCTCTCTTACCAAGGCCCTTTTCCCCCGATTGCTCAGTTTGGCCGGGCGGCCAGCTCTAGGAAGAGTCCTGGTTGTTTCAAACTTCTTCCATTTAAGAATTATGGACGCCACTGTGCTCTTGGGAACCTTCAATGCAGCAGAATTTTTTTGTTGTTGGCTTCCCCAGATCTGTGCCTTGACACAATCCTGTCTCTGAGCTCTGCAGGCAGTTCCTTTGTCCTCATGGCTTGGTTTTTGCTCTGATATGCATTGCCAGCTGTGAGACCTTATATAGACAGGTGTGTGCCTTTCCAAATCATGTCCAATCAATTGAATTTACCACAGGTGGACTCCAATCAAGGTGTAGAAACATCTCAAAGATGATCAAGAGAAATGGGAGGCACCTGTGATAAATTTCAAGTGTCATAGCAAAGGGTCTGAATGCTTATGTCAATGTGATATTTCAGTTTTTTCTTTTTAATAAATTTGCAAAACTTTCTAAAATCCTGTTTTCTCTTTGTCATTATGGGGTATTGAGTGCAGATTGATGAGGGGGAAAAAAAAAAAAAAAAAAAATTTAAACAATTTCAGCGTAAGGCTGCGACATAACAAAATGTGAAAAAAAAAAAGAAAAAAGTGAAGGGGTCTGAATAATTTCTGAATGCACTGTACAAACACTTCATACTCCTTTAAAATATATTTATTTTTCAATATTGACATGGTGGCTCATCCATGGTGTTGGGCTAGCGGCCAGCTTAGGATCCTAGAGATCCTGGGTTCGAATCCTGGTCGATCGCTGAATTAACACCAGGGGGGTTGACTCAGCCTGTCATCCCTTCCGAGGTCGGCAAATTGAGTACCAGTTCACTGGTAATTCCCTGCTTGTCGTAAAAGGCAACAAAAAGGGTTGGTGGCAGGAAGGGCAACAAAAAGGGTTAGGTGGCAGGAAGGGCATCCGGCTGTAAAACATTGCTTCAAAAAGGGGACCAAAAAACAACAACAACCACGGTTCCCAAAAAAGGCCAACCCCCGCTCTGCGGGGAAAAATGGCCTCTAAAGGTGTTTTTTTTATTTTTTTTTATTGACATGGTGGCTCAATGGCCTAATGCAGTGGTTCTTAACCTTTTTAAAGGTGCCGAACCCGAACGAAACCCACCGAACACTCGCGGAACCCCTCAAATTTGACCAAAAAATAAAGAATAATTGCATCTTAATGCGTTTTCTGTTCTTCTTTTCGGGAGGCGATCTGGGAAATGCGTGGTTTAGTTTTGGCAAGGGCCACCCTCAAATCATTTCCGCATGCAAGCCTGCTGCTTTTCTTTGTTTTAATGTCCACCAGTTTCGAAAACGCATGCTCACAGAGATATGTTGTAACGAACGGGGTGAGGATCTCAAGGGCAATTTTAGCGATGTGAGGTTACCCTTCCATTTGGCGGCACCAAAACGTTGAGAGCGTTGTTGTGCCGAAGAGTTGTTGTTGAGTCTGGCTCTGCTGAAGTTTGATGAGGTCATCGAGGTATTGGTCGTTGACATCTGCCGTTGCAACGTCGAAAGTAAACGGCTGCCACACCCTTGCTGGGTATTGCTCTTGGTCGGGGAAGTAGCCGTCAAATGACTTTCCCAGCTCATCCAAGTGCGTGGCAATCGCTTGCTTCAGCTCCCCCGGTACAGCAGTGCCTCCAACTTCAGACTCATCTTCGATCCCGCTCACGCGCTCATCCAGTAGCGAAAAGTTCGCAAAGTTGTCGTTCTCTGTTCACCGCCTCCACAACGGTAACTTCTTTCGGAAAGCGCTCAGCTTTTCTTCAGATTCGATGACATTCACTCCACTGCCCTGCATCTGGCAATTGATATGATTGAGTGCGTCAAAGATGTCAGCCAAGTACGCCAAGGCGAGGATGAACTCTGACTCTTGGAAGTGCGTTGCATGGCAATGCTGGTGTTCTCGCAAAAACAGGGCTAATTCTACACGCCAGGCAAAAACACGGCTCACTACCTTCCCTCGTGATAACCATCGAATGTTAGAGTGGTAGAGAAGGGACTTCGAATTCAGAGCCGATTTCATTGCACAGCTCTTTGAAGATGTGATGATTCAGAGCACGGCTTCGCACGTAATTCACAGTTTCAACGACGATTTTCAGAACATTGGCCAGTTTTGGAGGCAGGGTTTTTGATGCCAGTGCGTGTCTGTGCAGGAGGCAGTGCGTGACGATGATGTGTGGTGCATGGGCCTTCACCAGCGCTCCAAAACCGGAGTTGCATCCCAGCATGGCTGGAGCTCCTTCCGAGCAAACTGCAGACACCATGTTCCACGAGAGGCCGTTGCTTCTGACGAAGTCGTCCACAAGCTTCTTCACGTCAGCTGCCTTCATCGTTGTTGTGAGAGGCTTGCAGAACAGAAAGTCTTCCTTGATCTCGTCTCCTTTGACCTAACGCACAAATAAGATGAGCTGGCTCAAATTCGAAACGTCGGTGGTCTCGTCGAGTTGAAGGCTGAATTTCGTCGGGCTCGCGACGAAATCTGCAACTACCTGGGCGAGGATGTCGTCGCTCATGTCGTCGATTCTGCATCTGATGGTGTCATTTGAGAGTGGAACGAGAGACAACTTGTTTTCAGCAGCATTTCCCAGCATGATGTTGGCCATCTTCAACGCGGCCGGTTTGATGAGTGTCTCGCAAACGGTGTGCGGTTTGCCTTGCTTTGCGATCAGGTATGCAACTTCATACAACGCGGTGAGGATCAGTTTGTCAATTGGAACGAAGCCGAGAGTGGGCAAGGTAGCACTTGCGTCGAATCAGACTCTCTTCAATTTGAATTCATCCAGTGTTGCGTCTTTGTACTGCCCCACGCCATGCAGTTTTTTGAAGTGTTCCCGTAGTTTTGCTGATGCTAGGCTGGAGTTGCTCAACTTGACATTGCAAAGCATGCATTGAGGACGCTGACTTCCATCCCGTTCCATCAAACACGTGAACCTGTACTGCACGTAATCCTCCGACCACTTCCTTTTTTTGCTCAACATACTGCAAAAAAGAAAAAGAAAAAAGTAACAAACTGATCTTATTGAGTTCGGGCAAATAATTATATGACAAAAATTGAAAAAGGAACATGCTTAAATATAATCAGTACCCCTCTGAAAACTGAGAAATTTTAACGAAGAAAACATAACTTATAGTTACGATGACAGGATTTATTATCTACTCAACTCTGTGTCGCCTCAAATCCCATTATAATATTACATAGAAAACTGCGAATTGTTAGTTTTGAATTGCGACCAAAAGAGTTATATCACCTCCACCTAATTTTCTGAGTAATTCAATCATATTTTATAATCACCATCCACTTTTGACTTTAATATAACTCTGAACCCGCCCTGCATATCCACAAACATTTCCAACTTTCTTTTCAATTAATCAGTAACTCCAAAGTAAGGCGCGACCAATGACGCACAGCACACGGCAAGCTAATCGAGGCTATTCACTGGAATTTCCGAACACCTGCAAAGTCCAAAATCCAGTTAGTAAGTAAGCAAGTCAGCACCATCAACAGAATAATTAGCAAGTTGCTCATTGATTCAACTTACTACAGTCAGTGTGAAACAACTTATCTTAAACACAGACCAGAGAAACCATGAATGGGATGGGAATACAATTACAAATAACATTTCCATTCGTTCGTAACATACATAGCAAAATAATAATAATATCAATAATAAGCGTAATTACACATCGATTCAAAATTGATACAAAACTAAAAAAAACAAAAAAACAAATTGAAATGCGTTTCGGAGGACCTCCGTCAAATCCCTGAGACTGGCTCACTGAACCCCTGGGGTTCGGTCAAACCCAGGTTAAGAACCACGGGCCTAATAGATAAAGCATCAGACTTTAAAGCATCAGACTTCCAAGCTGGGGATTGTGGATTCAAATCCTGTCTGGGTTGAGTATTTTTTTTCTCCTTACTTTTAAAAGTCTTTTATATCATCTTGAATAAAGTCTTGTACGATAAACAAATGCATTTTGTTCGTGTTTAAAATGCATCTTGTGAAAAATGCCAGGGGCATAGAGAAGGCCCCTTTATATGGAATGTGCCATGTGGCAAACTATAGAAAAGAAGGGACATTCTTGGGTAAAATGCCAGGGGCATAGAGAAGGCCCCTTTATATGGAATGTGCCATGTGGCAAACTATGGGAAAGAAGGCATTCCATAGCTTGTAGAATATGCCAAACAATACAAAAAAAGGGGCATTCAAAAAATCTCATGTGCATGCTGGACTACCCTTGTGTTCTGAGGAGGAACCAAGTAATGCTCTAGAAAAGTTCACATAAAGTTGCGCCATTGGTTCCTCCTCAGAACACAAGGGTAGTCCAGCATGCACACGAGATTGTTGAATTTTTTTGAATTTTTTTATTTTTTGAATGACCCTTATTTTGTATTGTTTACCATTTTCTACAAGCTATGGAATGCCCCTTCTTTTTTATTCTTTGCCACATGCTACATATCCTTTCATAAAGGGGCCTTTTCTGTGCCCTTGGCATTTTACCCAAGAATGTATATCAAAGGGAGGTGAAAAGCACCCCTCCCTTTATAGAAGGAATCGTTTCTCTGTATGCAGCTATTACATGGGGCCTGAAAATGCGTTTCTCGGCTGCTACTGGACGAAATCGGCTGCAAATTTCAGAAGTAAATGCTTTGTACGTTGAGGTAATATGTTCCAAATTTCAAGCAACGTCCGTTTATGCATTCTTGAGATATATTTAGAAAACGTGCTCTGCAAGTATCGTGCTCTGCATGACGTCTTCTTGTTTGTCTTTTTGCCTGTCAATTGGCGACAGGTCACAATTTTTTAACCGATCTCCACAAAACTTCACCAGATGGTACAGGTGGTCATAAGAAAGAAGCCTATTGATTTTGTGGTCAAAGGTCATCTAGAGGTCAAATTTATAAAATGGCTTCTATTAAATTTCTATCAATCTCTTCTATCATCTTCTTCTTCAATCTTCTATCAATTTCTAAAAATTTTTTTTTTTTTTTTTTTTGTATACAGAGTCGAGGCTCGTGAAAGAGGTAATATTTATCAAACAAACAAATCAAACAAACAAGCAAACAAAGTATATAAAAAGGGGAGCGGTCGACAAGATGGGGAGAGAAGGGGAGGAAGCACACAAACACAACATTTGAGAGCAGGGACATCGGGAGATGTTTTTGGAGGGAGAGGGCCTGGGGGGAGGCAGGATAGGTATAAAACGCAAGGACACCAAGGACTTCCAGGAAAGAAGTCAAAGGTCACCTCAAAAAAGTGGATTTGGGGTGAAATTAGTGGGGGTAGAAAAGATCAAGGTTTTGGATTGGGGAAGATAAGAGATGGTGGTGAACAGCCGTTTTAAAGACCTGGAGGGAGGAGTGGGATTGAAGAGAGTGAGGGAGTTTGTTCCAGAGGTGGGAGAAAAGAGGAATGAAGGAGTGAAGGTGAACAGAGAGTCTTGATTTTGGCAGTTTAACCATAAGAGGGTTGCAGGCAGATATTGTGCGACCTGCAGGAATATTTCGGGGAGAGAACCCAGAGAGAGCTGGGGGAGCAAGGCCGGAGAGGAGTCGGTAGAAGACGGAAAGACCACCAACCTGCCTGCGGTGATTAAGTGAAAGGCCCTCGGAGATAGCGTCATCGCGGGAGATTCCAATGATTCTGAACGCTTTGGTTTCAACAGCGTGAAGACGAGCTAGGTGTGAGGCAGGAGCACCAGCCCGGAGGGGAGAGCAGTACTCCATTGAGCTGCGGATGAAAGCCTTGTATGTGGTGAGGAGCTCAGGTGTGCCAAGGAAGGACTTCGCACGACGGAGGATGCCCAGTCGGCGACTGGCTTTGGAGGCCAGCTTGGAAATGTGGTTTTCCCAGGAAAGATCATGGCAGATAGTGAGACCCAAAAGCTTGAGTGACAGAACTTCTTGGAGAGGATTATTCAGAAAGTAGATGGGAGGGTTGTCCAGTCGGTCTTTTCGGAGAGACATCGTAAGAGTGTGAGATTTGTCAGGATTGAAAGACATGTTCCACTTGTTTGCCCAGTCTGTGATTTTGTCTAGGTCTGCAGAGAGTGAGGAGGCTGCAGACTGCCGATCTGAGGGATGAGGAATGGAGTGGCAGAGAGTGGAGTCATCAGCAAAGAGATAGAGAGGATTTTCAAGAGAGTCAGAGAGATCATTGATGAAGACCAGAAAAAGCACAGGGCCCAGAACACTGCCTTGGGGAACTCCAGCCTGAACAGGAAGAGGAGATGAGAGAAACCCATTCAGGGCCACACGTTGACTACGACTAGAGAGGAAGTCCGCCAGCCATGCGTGGAGATTTCCATGGATACCAAAGGAGGAGAGTTTGGTGAGCAGAGCGGGGTGCCAGACCGTATCGAAGGCACGTGATATGTCGAGGGAGACAGCTCTAATTTCCTGTTTGGCATTGAGGACCTCCATCCATTGTTGAGAAAGCAGAAGCAGCATGTCCAGAGTAGAGTGACCTGGTCTGAAACCAAATTGATGATCAGAGATCAAGCCATTGGAGAAGAGGAAAGATTTCATATCCGAAGCAATGATGGATTCCATGACTTTGCTGATAATTGGGAGAAGGCTGATTGGTCTGTAGTTGCTGGGATCTGTTTTTGCACCTTTTTTGTGCAAAGCGGTGATGTTGGCTGATTTCCAAGCAGATGGCAGTTGACCTTGAGCAAAAGAGAGGGCGAAGAGAGCAGAGAGAGGGAGTGAAAGAGCGGAAGAACATGATTTTAGGACCCGTGGGCTGATGCCGTCAGGTCCAGTTGCAGAATCAGAGTCGAGGGTTGAAATCTTCTAAAATCATCAATTTTAATCCGGTTGACCTGAGCTTTCATTAAACCATCAATTATAATCTTAATGCACCACCTTTAGAGGCCATTTTCCCCCCGCAGAGCAGGGGTTGGTCTTTTTCGAGCACCGTGGTCCCCTTTTTGAAGCAATATTTTATGGCCGGATGCCCTTCCTGCCACCAACCCTGTTCGTCGCCTCTTGCAACACACAGTGAACTGGTACTCAATTTGCCGACCTCGGAAGGATGACAGGCTGAGTCAACCTCCCTGGTGTTAATTCAGCGATCGACCGGGATTGCGAACCCAGGATCCAACGATCCCAAGCCGCACCCTAACCGCTAAGCCAACACCAGGCTGTAATTATAATCCTAATGAAATGGACAATGTGATGTATCCCATGGCAACCTTTTATTTTGGGAAGGGGTGGATTTTGCAAGTATTTTGCACTCTGTTTGACGTTTTCTTGTTTTTAATTATTGTTATTTTGAATTGACCTTTGGCTGCTGGTTGCATTATTTTTTTCTTGAGGCACCGCTGTGCCGCTGATCCAGTGCCCCCTGTTCCCAGTAAACTTGTACTCATTTTGTCGACCTCGTGAGGATGACAGACTGAGTCACCCACCTGATGTTAATTAACGGCAACACAGGAGATCGAACTCAAGACCCTACATGAGATGTTCGACTATATGAGACGTGAACACCATGCGAGCACCCCCTGGTGAAAAGACACGAAAATACACCATAATGGCAAACATTCCAAGCATTAAAGGACGTTTCAATTTTTGAAGGTCACAGGAATGAACAGTTTGTCTTTGCTTTGCTTTTATCTCTCCCCGAATGAATTTATATCTATTTTCGTTACCGCTTGTCAAAAAATAATAAAACAGAAGCAATAAAATAAATTATTTGCACTCAACAGGAGTAGAAATTTATTGATGGCAAAAGGATGAAAATCAACGCAATAATGAAAAATAAAAAATGTATATTTTTTAAAATCCAGAAAAGTTGTTAAAATAAATCAGTGATCAGGCGCGCAGGGCAGCCCTGTGGCTTGTGAGGTCCTGAACAATGGCTGCGCTCTGCTCGTGTTGTTACTGGATCGGGATGGCTCTCGCCGCGCTTTTATGTCTGCGGTTGGCTTGTGGATTACTCTGCGCGCTCTGGACCTTCGGTCTTGCTCGTCTGCTGCGCTTTGGAGCAGACTTCTCCTCTTGCGGCCGCTGGGCAGGTAAGAGAACGCTCAGCGATGTGGAAAACGGGCTTCAGCTGTGATTTTCGTCGTGACTGAATCAGAACGAGCAAATTGACGAAATGATAACGGGTTTCTTATATTTTGTGATATTTTATTTTTATTCCAATTTTCGCCACTGCCAGCTTGCACCTCATCACCCACACAACCCCCCTTCCATTCCACCCCATTTACTTGCATACACCGACTGTCACTCCCCCTTCAGTTGCAAGCACCGTCTATCACACCTTCAGTTGCAAGCACCGGCTGTCACTCCCCCTTCAGTTGCAAGCACCGGCTATCACACCTTCAGTTGCAAGCACCGGCTGTCACTCCCCCTTCAGTTGCAAGCACCGGCTGTCACCCCCTCCAGTTGCAAGCACCGGCTGTCACCCCCTCCAGTTGCAAGCACCGGCTGTCACCCCCTCCAGTTGCAAGCACCGGCTGTCACCCCCTCCAGTTGCAAGCACCGGCTGTCACCCCCTCCAGTTGCAAACGCCGGCTGTCACCCCCTCCAGTTGCGAGCACCGGCTGTCACCCCCTCCAGTTGCGAGCACCGGCTGTCACCCCCTCCAGTTGCGAGCACCGGCTGTCACTCCCCCTTCAGTTGCAAGCACCGGCTGTCACCCCCTCCAGTTGCAAGCACCGGCTGTCACCCCCTCCAGTTGCAAACGCCGGCTGTCACCCCCTCCAGTTGCGAGCACCGGCTGTCACTCCCCCTTCAGTTGCAAGCACCGGCTGTCACCCCCTCCAGTTGCAAGCACCGGCTGTCACCCCCTCCAGTTGCAAGCACCGGCTGTCACCCCCTCCAGTTGCAAGCACCGGCTGTCACCCCCTCCAGTTGCAAGCACCGGCTGTCACCCCCTCCAGTTGCAAACGCCGGCTGTCACCCCCTCCAGTTGCGAGCACCGGCTGTCACCCCCTCCAGTTGCGAGCACCGGCTGTCACTCCCCCTTCAGTTGCAAGCACCGGCTGTCACTCCCCCTTCAGTTGCAAGCACCGGCTGTCACCCCCTCCAGTTGCGAGCACCGGCTGTCAGCCCCTCCAGTTGCGAGCACCGGCTGTCACCCCCTCCAGTTGCGAGCACCGGCTGTCACCCCCTCCAGTTGCGAGCACCGGCTGTCACCCCCTCCAGTTGCGAGCACCGGCTGTCACCCCCTCCAGTTGCGAGCACCGGCTGTCACCCCCTCCAGTTGCGAGCACCGGCTGTCACCCCCTCCAGTTGCGAGCACCGGCTGTCACCCCCTCCAGTTGCGAGCACCGGCTGTCACCCCCTCCAGTTGCGAGCACCGGCTGTCACCCCCTCCAGTTGCGCGCACCGGCTGTCACCCCCTCCAGTTGCGCGCACCGGCTGTCACCCCCTCCAGTTGCGAGCACCGGCTGTCACCCCCTCCAGTTGCGAGCACCGGCTGTCACCCCCTCCAGTTGCGAGCACCGGCTGTCACCCCCTCCAGTTGCGAGCACCGGCTGTCACCCCCTCCAGTTGCGAGCACCGGCTGTCACCCCCTCCAGTTGCGAGCACCGGCTGTCACCCCCTCCAGTTGCGAGCACCGGCTGTCACCCCCTCCAGTTGCGAGCACCGGCTGTCACCCCCTCCAGTTGCGAGCACCGGCTGTCACCCCCTCCAGTTGCGAGCACCGGCTGTCACCCCCTCCAGTTGCGAGCACCGGCTGTCACCCCCTCCAGTTGCGAGCACCAGCTGTCACCCCCTCCAGTTGCGAGCACCGGCTGTCACCCCCTCCAGTTGCGAGCACCGGCTGTCACCCCCTCCAGTTGCGAGCACCGGCTGTCACCCCCTCCAGTTGCAAGCACCGGCTGTCACCCCCTCCAGTTGCGAGCACCGGCTGTCACCCCCTCCAGTTGCGAGCACCGGCTGTCACCCCCTCCAGTTGCGAGCACCGGCTGTCACCCCCTCCAGTTGCGAGCACCGGCTGTCACCCCCTCCAGTTGCGAGGACCGGCTGTCACCCCCTCCAGTTGCGAGCACCGGCTGTCACCCCCTCCAGTTGCGAGCACCGGCTGTCACCCCCTCCAGTTGCGAGCACCGGCTGTCACCCCCTCCAGTTGCGAGCACCGGCTGTCACCCCCTCCAGTTGCGAGCACCGGCTGTCACCCCCTCCAGTTGCGAGCACCGGCTGTCACCCCCTCCAGTTGCGAGCACCGGCTGTCACCCCCTACAGTTGCGAGCCCCGGCTGTCACCCCCTGCAGTTGCATGCACCGACTGTCACCCCCTCCAGTTGCAAGCACCGGCTGTCACCCCCTGCAGTTGCATGCACCGACTGTCACCCCCTCCAGTTGCAAGCCCCGGCTGTCACCCCCTGCAGTTGCATGTACCGACTGTCACACCCCTCCAGGTGCATGCACCGACTGTCACACCCCTCCAGGTGCATGCACCGACTGTCACACCCCTCCAGGTGCATGCACCGACTGTCACACCCCTCCAGGTGCATGCACCGGCTGTCACTACCCCCCAGTTGCAAGCACCGGCTGTTCTCCCCCCCCCGCCCCCCATTTGCAAGCACCGGCCGTCACCCCCCTCCAATTGCAGGCCCTGGCTGTCGCTCCCCCCACCCCAGTTGCAAGCACCGGCTGTCTCCCCCCTTAAAACTCCTCCCTCCGTAGACCACTTTAATGAATGCAGATTTTGATGCGTTGAATACATCTTCGTTAGGTATCAATTATTCAGCTTCTGTCCAAGTTTCATCAAAATTGTGTGTGTAGTTTCGGAGAAGAGAGCAAGTACCTATTTTGGGGGATGGGAGGTCAAAAACCCCCATATACCCATTTAATCGCAGATTTTGATTCTGTCAAAACACTTTTGTTCGGCATCAGATATGAAGCCTGTGGCCAAGTTTCATCAAAATCGTGTGTGTAGTTTCAGAGAAGTGAGCAAATACCTATTTTGGGTGGGGTCAAAACCCCCACAGATCACATTAGACCTTGATTTTTTTTTTTCATGCTGCGAACAAACTGGTACATAGTGGGTGATGAAAGTTGTGGGCAATTTGCGGACGATATGGGGGTTTTGATAGTCATGGCCAAAAATATTGGCGCCCTTGCACTTTTTTCAAATAATGCACCATTTCTTCCAGAAAATTGTTGAAATAAAAAAATATTTTGGTATCCACATATATGTATTTCTTTGGTTTGCAGTGAAACAAAACAGAGAGCTGAAAAAATTACTAAATCTTAGCTTATTCCATACCGAAATACTAAAATGGCCCGGACAATATTATTGGCACCTTTTGGAAGTTGTTAGAAATAATTAGATTTGAAGCAGGTGATTCTCCTTTACTTTGGAATTGAACTCACCTGTGCTGAGTTGCAGGTGCCTGCAATATAGAATCACTCATTCAACCAGTTTGAATAGAGAAAAGGAGTCATTCTGCTGTTTGGTGTCACATTGCTGTGCTGCCTTTGCCACTGGGTGCCTTGAATGTGTGCATGGCATCATGAAATCAGGAGATTACCACGGCATTTTGGAGAGCAATGTTCAACCCAGTATCAGAAAGCTGGGTCTCCGTCAAAGGTCATGGGTCTTGCAGCAGGACAATGACCCCAAACACACTTCAAAAAGCACCCAGGAATGGTTCAAGCCAAAACGCTGGACAGTTCTGAAGTGGCCAGAAATGAGTCCAGATCAAAATCCCATTGAACACCTGTGGGGAGATCTGAGAACAGCAGTTGGAAGAAGGCACCCTTCAAATCTGGGAGAACTGGAGCGGTTTGCACAAGAAGAGTGGGACAAGCTGCCAGTACAGTAGAGAGGTGTAGGAAGCTCATTCATGGCTATTGGAAGCACTTGACTGCAGTTATTTTGTCCAAAGTCCGTGCTACCAAATATTAAGTCGAGGGTGTCAATAATTTTGTCAATGCCATTTCTTTTTATTTTCTGATTTAAAAGGATATATTAAGTTCTGAATCAAAAGCAAAGGTTCTGTAATGTTAATAGTGCAATAAAGAATTGTGGTGACCATATACTTTTGTCAATTTCAACCTATTTTTAGAGAAAAGTGTGAGTTATTTGAAAAAAGTGCAAGGGTGCCAATATTTTTGGCCACGACTATATAGCTATTCATTTGCATTTGTATTCAGCTTTTTTGTTTTTTTATACATTTTCACACTTGCTTAGGATATGATGCTTTATACTCGGCGGTGTTATTATCCTCATTATTATTACCCGCAATTTTTGAAAAAAAAAACGGGGGGGGGGGGGGGGGGGGTGATTATTAGAATTTGCTCTGTCTCTCTGTCCGTGCCCTTCCATCCACCACGCCATCTCTCCTTTAAAAGGTTGGGTTGGTTGTGCTGGTGACACTGGCCTGCTGTTGATGCTTTTGTGGCTTCCCAAATTTATTGGAGGTTCATGGCTACCGGGTGGGCAAAGCGACTCCATCGGGCCTTTTACCTCCACCCCCATGGTGGTTAATGGTCGTATCGGTCCAAGGTGACCCTTCCCTTTGTTGCACTTGCTCTGATCGCCCATTTTTACACACAAATTTAGCGCTGATCCGCGAACTTGCCTGTAGCTTATCTGGGCCCTGGCCTAATGTTGAAACCCAAATTTGGTAGCATTCTGACTTGTGGGTCTGGAGGAAAACATTTTTGAAGGCATTTACTAAGTCGGCCATTTTGACACACTTCCGGCCATGTGATCGGCATAAAAAAACCACCTTTAGAGGCCATTTTGCGGGGGTTGGCCTTTTTCGGGAACCGTGGTTGTTGTTGTTTTTCGGTCCCCTATTTGAAGCAATGTTTTACGGCCGGATGCCCTTCCTGACGCCAACCCTTTTTGCCGCCTTTAACGACAAACAGGGAATTACCAGTGAACTGGTACTCAATTAGCCGACCTCGGAAGGATGACAGGCTGAGTCAACCCCCCTGGCGTTAATTCAGCGATCGACTGGGATTCGAACCCAGGATCCTTGGATCCTAAGCCGGCACCCTAGCCGCTAGCCCAACACCAGGGATTTGGTAGCGTTCGGCATGACCTCTGCAATTTAACATCCATACCCCTGGCCTATTGTTGTAACTCAAATTTTGTAGCATTCTGACTGGTGGGTCTGGAGAAAAAGATTTTTGAAGGAATTTACTAAGACAGACATTTTGACACACTTCCGGTCACGTGACCGGTCTTTGACACACTTCCCGTGTGAGCTATTCTGACAGGCTGTCTCTCCGCGGTCCAATTGCCGCAGCCCCAGACAAGACGCATGGGGCATGAGCAAACCTGCCGCAGGAAGGAGAGTGGTTTAATCGCTCGTGGGGAGGTTGGCTCTGACCTATTTTGTGTGCTTGCATAGCACGTCTCCCTGTTGTTCTTTTATATTTTATCATGGAGTACGATTATACTCCATATGTCGGGATGGCATGGGAAAACATGGCCACCCATTCAAATGTGTACAAAATGATATGCTTTAAACATCTCTGGAGTGAAGTTCTAAGCATTTAAAAATCATAACTTTTATATTCTGAAGCGTTTTCATAATTAACAGCAATAGAAAATATGCCAAAATTCATCGCTGAAGTACCAGTTCGAGAGATTGCAAAATTGGGCTTTTGTTCATCCTTAAAATGTTGGTAAATGTCACCCCAGCAAAAATAACGGCTGAAGCAATTACAATGATTCCAACTTAACGAAGTATTATTCTCTCTTGGGTATTGCGCACACATCATAACAATATTTTTTTTTCTTTAATCGGATTAAAAAAATTAGAAGACCAAACAACGCACAGAAGCCACGACGTCACATTGGCATGACAACGCACTGCCTGGTTTACACTACGGTAGAATATAGCAGACGTAGCTTTGTGAAGATGGTACAGTGTTTTGATCCAGATTGTAATCACCAATCGGAGAATCATACCTGCAGCATTTATCGTTTTCCAAAGATACCAAGTGTTAAGCAACCGTGGATTGAACAAACTAGTGAGATACCCATGCTACGCATGGGTGGGAAGCCAGAAGCAAACGGGCAATGCAGATATGGCGAATGCTAAAGCATGAAACCAATAAATTCCACATCATTGTAGCACCTTCAGTCGCACATCAGACATGGACAGCAAGTTCGTGAAGGACTTCCATGAAAAACGGGTACGTTCACGTATAGAAACATGGATCGTGGGTCCGTGGCGAATCTGCATATGGCGATCCGCGAATTTCATGTTCAGAAAGTAGAAACCACCACGGCATGTCGTCATTTACTTGAAATCGATATCTCTTTTTCATTCCAAACAACATAACTCCAATCACAAATTAATCACAAAATAAACTTTTAACAACATTGTTAATGTTTCCTTCATTGTAAAAACTACCAAGTCAACAGTTAAAAGGATTTTGAGCTGATACGTGTTACGGCCTTGGCAAGATCGATGGAGACAGCGATCTGTTGGCTTATACGCCACCCAAATAGCTATGTGGAATTCTCTCATGTAGAGATTAAACTCGCATCGTTTGAACTTTGGCCGAGGTCATTATTTACTTTTAATGATGTTTATATACGAATCAAAAAGCAGACCATTGGTTTTGGGTCGTCCTTTCCGCATACCTCGTGGGATTGTGAGTTGGAGAGACGACCGTGATGGCGGGGAGTGGGTTGGCATTCTCTCAAGCGGGGATTCAACCCATGTCCTTATAAAGGGTCTTTGTCCGAGGTCCCGAGTCCGATCTGTGCAGCGATCGGTGCAGCCGTTTGTGCGGCACCCAGGAAAATAACGTTATGCGGGAGTCCAAACCTGAAAATGCTGGAGGCCAAAGCTGAAATTGGAAAAACAATACAGCCTATTTTACTCCAGGAGATCCCAGGATTACCCACCCAAAATATCGTTGCGATCGGTTCAGCCGTTTTTTGCGGTACATTCGAACGGCCGGACGGACGGACGGATGGACATTTGGTGAATTAATAGTAAGATAAGGTTATTTATCACTTTTATTCTGTCTTCTTGCTCTTCACTTTTATAAAGGTTGGGGTCCAACAGTCTGGGCCGGATTTCCACAAAGGCCAACGAGACCCCGGCATATGGCGGAAAATGAAGTAAGGGCAGCAAAGACAGTGAATTGGTCTTATCCATGATTTCTTAACTTGTGAGAAATACATGTGTTCACACAAAATTGTACTTTTTAGGAAATCATTTCCAAGGCATTGTGGATAAAGACCTTATTATTGTCCTTCTTACATAACCCACTGCCGACTTACCATACTATACTCACACGACCAATCTCACCGAACCTTTTGCTCCCTCTCTCACACTTCTTCACCTCGCTGTCTGGAACTCTCCCACGCACACTCGCACTCCTTTTACAATCATGACACGTCTCTCGGGCTTTCGCTCTCCAATCACGCACACTAATCACCCAGTGGCTTTTACCATGTACACTCGTGGACCTTTCGCACTCAACAGCCGCTCAGTGACTGGTGACACCATTCTTGCACACGGGACATCTCACAGTCTTTCTTCGCTCACTCTCTCATTCCTTCCACTCATACGAGCCACTCTGTGGAGGTCCCTCAACCACTCCCGGTCATCTTGAGGGTACCGCACGTGCTGCGCCCGTCTCGCAGCACATCTTTATTTGGACGCATGATCCCGTGGGAAAAATTGAAACCAAATTTCCCAAATCCCTTCACTCTCCCTTTGGTTGGCCCCGAAACACTGGCTGCACGGAACATTTACGCATCAGCTCTTCCGAGGTTACCATTGGCTCCAACACCTGCCTGCGCTTGGTGTTGGACACCCTTCCAGGATGCTGCATGCCGCACACACCGGTTCTGTGGTGCTGGTGTGGTGCGGTTTCCAGTCAGGCTATAATTTTCTCACACGGAGAGGGGGGGGGGGGGGGGGGGGTTTGGGGGTTTGACCTCTACCTCCTCTACTGTCGTTGTCAGTTCCCCATGTACTGTTTTACACTGTTTCTTCATCGCCGTCATCTCTCTTTTTGCCTCCTTCTGGGCCACCCTTTCACTCTTTTATTGCCCCCATGTTTTTCTGCATCTGTTTCTTCAATTCCTGTTGCCCTGTCTAGTCCCTCTACCCCCTGTCTGATTCCTTTTACCTCCTTTCTCACATTCCCCTCACTCTTCTTCACCTCTTCTCAGATACCACTTGTGGATCCCCGTACCTCCTCTTGCACTGGCGCCATTTCCCTGCCCATCGCTTCGACCCATCGCACGTTTTCTATCACCACTCATTGCTTGTATATCGGACTTGATTCCATTGTTCATCGTTTGAATTTCAGCTTTGTTGCTCCGCTGTCCCACCAATCGTTTTGTAATCATTACTGTTAGCTGATCCATTTCAAATGGGGGTGGTGAGGCTGCTCTGTTACCCTGAAGTGTGGATTCCAGAGGGAGGGGGCAGGGGGTGAGGGACAAATGCTTTCCTGGGGACGTAGGTCGCCGAGCATGCTTCGATTGCTTGCTTCGATCTTGGAAAAGAGGCTTGCTTCGATCTCTCCACAGCATCGAAGTCCTTTCCAAGGGTGTGGTGCTGACCGGGCCGCCGTGGTGTTCGCATTACAGCCCGACCGAATATCGTCGCTTCGTGGCTTCTTTCTGCCGCCGAAATCCAGCACGGCTTGGGCGATTCTGCCCCTGTTTGGAGAACACCCAGCGAGGCCTTCATCGGGGCCGAGCGAGCAAGGCTTCCACTGCCGAAATCCAGCGCGGCTTGGGCGATTTTGCCCATGTTTGGAGAACACCCAGCGAGGCCTTCATCGGGGCCGAGCGAGCAAGGGCGTGTCGGGACCTGGTTCGGGCCATTGACCGAGTGGTTCGCACCAACCGGAGCTGTTTTCAGATGACGTGCTGATGTCCTTGGACTTCGCGCCAGGCTCTGGGCCGACCGGGCCGACGTGGTGTGTGGTGCTGATATTTTGAGAGGCTTGATTTAATACCCCAACCTCTCAACCCCACCTCCTTTTCTGCTACCCCGCCGTTATTATTTGCTAGTATTTTTGGTGAAAGCCCACAATATATTATATCCTTATATATATGTGCACATTATATATATGTGCTTATATATATGGACCTCCGCTTCCGGTCCGCTCAAGCAAGGAGGCTTGCTTCGATCTCTCCACAGCATCGAAGTTCTTTCCAAGGGTGTGGTGCTGACCGGGCCGCCGTGGTGCTGACCGGGCAAACGTGGTGTGGTGCTGACCGGGCCACCGTGGTGCTGACCGGGCAAACGTGGTGTGGTGCTGACCGGGCAAACGTGGTGTGGTGCTGACCGGGCAAACGTGGTGTGGTGCTGACCGGGCAAACGTGGTGTGGTGCTGACAGGGCCGCCGTGGTGCTAACCGGGCAAACATGGCGTGGTGCTGACGGGGCCCCCGCAGCCGTGATGAAGAGTAGAAAAGCAATGAAGAGTAGAAAAGCGGGAGGGTCGACGGGAGTTGTGGGAGATTTCTTGAAGGCAGCAGGAAGTTGGGGTGTGAAGAGAATGACAGAGATCTGTAATCTGGCGGTGAAAGAAGGCCGCATTCCAGTGGATTGGGAACTGAGTACCCACATCTCTCTATACAAGGGGAAAGGTGACCCTCTAGAGTGTGGCTCGTACCGAGCGATAAAGTTATTGGAGCATGGAATGAAGGTATTGGAAACGGTGTTGGAGAGGAGGATAAGGAAGAAAGTGAAGATTGACGAAATACAGTTTGGATTTATGCCAGGAAGAGGAACGACAGACGTGCTTTTTGTTGTGAGGCAGTTGCAGGAGAAGTACATAGAGAAGAGGAAGAAGTTGTTTCTTGGATTTGTTGATCTGGAGAAAGCATTCGATAGGGTTCCACGCAAAGTATTGACATGGGCAATGAGAAAGTTAGGAGTGGAGGAATGGTTGATCAGAGTAGTGATGGCAATGTACAAAAGAGCGCGCACAGCTGTAAGGACGAAGGACGGGAACAGTGGGGAGTTTGAGGTGAAGGTGGGAGTGCATCAGAGGTCGGTAATAAGTCCACTACTATTTGTAGCTGTGATGGAAGTGCTGGCTCAGAACGTAAAGGAGGGTTTACTGTGGGAGATGTTGTATGCAGATGATCTGGTGTTGATTGCGGAAAGTATGGATGGACTGAAGGAAAAGATGAACAAGTGGAAGGAATGTATGGAGACAAAAGGTCTGAAGGTGAATATCGGAAAGACGAAGGTGATGGCAAGTGGTAAAGCATGTGGTGAGGTGGAAAGAACTGGGAAGTGGCTGTGTGCAGGAAGGGTGTCGGAGTGAACTCCATTCAATGTACAATGTGCGCTGAGTGGGTTCATCAAAAATGTAGTGGTCTGAGAGGGTCATTAACCAGTGTGGCAGCTACATTCAAATGTAAGGTGTGCACAGAGCGAGCTGCACATGGAGGAAATGTTGAGTTGGATCTTGGAGACGGCGTGAAGCTGGAAGGTGTGAAAACATTTTGCTACCTCGGAGACATGCTGAATGGAGAAGGTGGATCAGTCTCGGCAACGGTTGCTAGAGTGAGATGTGCATGGAAGAAGTTTCGGGAACTGAGTGGTGTGTCGTTGAAGCTGAAGGGAAAGGTGTATGCTGCATGTGTGAGAAGTGTTATGATTTATGGGAGCGAGACATGGGTAATGAATGGAGAGCAGCAACGAAGGTTGGAAAGGGTGGAAATGCGAATGGTTCGATGGATGTGTGGAGTATAGTTGAGAGAGAGGAAGACAAATGATTAATTTCGAAAAATGATGGGAATAGAGCCTGTGATTGATGCTGTGAAGAGGAACAGGTTGAGATGGTTTGGTCATGTGTTGAGGAAGGATGAAAGTGACTGGTTGAGAAGAGTGATGGAAATGAATGTAGAAGGAAGTAGAGGACGGGGAAGACCGAGAAAGACTTGGCTAAAGATGGTGGAAGAAGAAATGCGGGCAAGGGGGTTAACAAGGAGAGGTGCAGAAAATAGGGCAAGATGGAGAAGATTGTCATGGGGACCGCAAGGCTAACCCCCGCTCTAGCAGGGAAAATGGCCTTAAAATGCATGTTGTTGTTGTTGTTGTCGGTCGCCGAGTATCACTAGCAGCCCCCCTCCCCTCCCACCCCGTGTTCGCAGAATAATTTATTAGGGGGTCCTCTTCCTCTACAAGTGACTCTTCCGTGCTACTCTCTACTGGTTTATTTTCCTGAATCAATTCCCTATCCATACTTGCATCATCATAGCCCACCGGGATGTGCCCACATTCCATTATATAAATAAAAATGTCCTCGATCAGCTCTTAATTTTGAGGTGTGTTAAGCGCACCTCAGGTCCAATCTCACTCCTGATGTCTGTTGTTAGATGTTGGGGGGGAGGGGGGGTTTTGGGGGGGGGGCGAAAATCCCACTCCTGACACGAGTTGTTACATCCACGGGTTTTGGGTCTACTATGAGGGAGAACCTCGTTTCACTTCAAACTTATCGTGCCTGAAGCCACTGATCACGAATAACTTTGTACCACGGCGGCTAGGCAACCACCAACACCAATTGGTCTACCACGTGGTCCCAGTGTCCTCCGTCTGACCAATGCTTACCTGCGCCACATGGTTTCCAGTGGGGGATGGACCCTCAGCTATGCTCCAATCTTATCTTGATTGGATCTTAATTAGGGTGGCTGAGCAACCTCTGATGAATGCAGGACTGGATTACCCAATGAATTGGAGAATTATAACCTCCAAGTCTGACCTTATGTGTGAATAGTGCTGGATCAATAGGGAAATGATGAACACAGACAAATTGAAAATTAAGTTCATCAATGGATTTAGTATTACAGCAGGATCATACCAGAGGGGTGGGGAACTCGATGACTTTAATGTACAGCAGGGTAATCAAAATGGATCAAAAGGGGGAATGCAAATCAAAATGTACAAGCAATCGCTAACTATGAAGAATGCAGCGATATTTACACAGCCAGGAAAATAGACAGAACTTGGTCTATGCCTTACCTACAGGTGATACACAACATGGGTACCCAATCAGACCATCCGCAGAGGAAGAAAGAGCAGAAAGTGCGAGGGTTATTGGCCTGTTTATCTTACTGGGCGGGAGCCGTTGTGCTTCCACAACTCAAACGCTAAAAAGGAGGGGTCGAGAGAGGAAATACTGATGGTGTCTAGGGTGGGTGAGTGTAGAGCGTGTGGTGGGGTGTGAAATGCGGGTGGTGCAAGAGAAACTGCAAAGGTGCGTGATCAGTGGTTATCACTCAGTTGGAGTCGGGCTGCGGCAACGCCACAAATTGTTGATGCCCTATTTATTGATGGTCAGTCTGCGTTCAAGGTAGAACTATAAAATAAAGATAGGTGAGAAAAGAATGCATGAGATAAATAACCTTCAGTGTGAGAACTAAAAGATATGTATACGCGTGGCTTGGTCTGGCCCTAATTGGTGTGCTCTCCATGGTGCTTGCTCCTCTCGCCCAAGGCTTAGCCACAGTTCCGACCCACTTTTGCAGTGACCGCCTCCCATGTTGCTTTTCCCCACGAAGCACCACGAGTCAGCAGCGGACAGGACAAGCATCAATATCTTTTTCACAGCCAGACCAAAAACCAAGCGCTGAGCATATGACTTCCGGCTCTTATAATCCCTTTGCGAGGGCGGGGCCAATTGAAGGATCAAAAACATCCCCTGGTCGAACCTCAGACGCCGATTGGTACACCTTCCCTTGCTTGAGAACATTGTTGAGGTCAGTTGTCAGGGCTTATTTTGTTAGCCCTCTCACTTGCCAGCATGCAACAAACACCAGTAGTACTACGCGTCATGCTTATTGTGTTCTTCGACATGGAAGGAATGGTTCGCACAGAATGTCTTCCCAAAGGTGCTACCATTAATGCGGCTTTCTGCGTGGAAGTTATGAAACTTTTGCGAGAGTCAGTCAGACGGAAAAGACCAGAAAAGTGTAAGAACGGGTAGCTCCTCGATCACACCAACTCACCCTGTCATACGGTGCTCACTATCTAAAATTTTTGGCGGCAAAAAAACATCCCGTGTCTGCTTTATTCGCTCGCCCTGGCACCAATTGATGAAATGGAAGCGATTTTAAATGATCGAAGACATCAAGTCAAACACGACAGACCTTCTAAAGGTGATTAACAAAGGACTTCCAGAAATGTTTCCGACAATGGCAGGAACTGTGGAACAAGTGTGTTTGTGCATGAGGGAAGTACTTCGAAGGGGATTAATGATGTAATTGTTTATTGTTTAATAAAATAATTTTATTATAACATTCACCAATTATAACATTGAGTACCAGTTCACTGGTAATTCCCTGTTTGTCGTTAAAGGCGGTAAAAAGGGTTGGCGTCAGGAAGGGCATCCGGCCGTAAAACATTGCTTCAAAAAGGGGACCGAAAAACAACAACAACCACGGTTCCTGAAAAAGGCCAACCCCCGCTTGCGGGGAAAAATGGCCTCTAAAGGTTGTTTTTTTTTTTGGTTTTTTTTATTCACCAAACTTATTGATCACACCTCATATCTCATAGAAGACTCTTCCCTAGTTCCCTTAATATCTCGTTCAATATTCCCATCCCTTCTGTCTCCACTCAGACACTCTCCTACCTTGTTCTTCATTTTTGAAGCATTCCATTTATTTTGTATGACATGGTAGATTATTTATTTACCCTCTTTTCTTTTTCCACTTCTTCCCTTCTGTTCTATCCCCATACTCCGATGTCCTCCCAATCTTCCTTCCATTCTCTCCTGAACTGCTCCCCTCCTTTCCTTCTCTCATCATACTACCTTCTCCTCTTTTCCTCAATTTATTCCATACCTATTATACACTACATGACCAAAAGTATGTGGACACCCCAAAATCACACATCTCATTCCAAATTCATGGGCATTAGCATGGAGTTGGTCCCCCTTTTGCTGTTATAACAGCCTCCACTCTTCTGGGACGGCTTTCCACTCGATGTTGGAACATTGCTTCGGGGATTTGCTTCCTTTCCGCCACAAGAGCATTAGTGAGGTTGGGCACTGATGTTGGGCGATTAGGCCTGGCTCGCAGTCGGCGTTCCAATTCATCCCAAAGGTGTTCGATGGGGTTGAGGTCAGGGCTCTGTGCAGGCCAGTCAAGTTCTTCCACACCGATCTTGACAAACCATTTCTGTATGGACCTTGCATTGTGCACGGGGGCATTGTCATGCTGAAACAGGAAAGGGCCTTCTATTCCCCCAAACTGTTGCCACAAAGTTGGAAGAACACAATCATCTGGAATGTCATTGTATGTTGTAGCGGTAAGATTTCCCTTCACTTGAACTAAGTGGCCTAGCCTGAACCATGAAAAACAGCACCAGACCATTATTCCTGCTCCACCAAACTTTACAGTTGGAACTATGCATTCAGGCAGGTAGCATTCTCCTGGCATCGGCCAAACCCAGATTCATCCGTTGGACTGCCAGATGGTGAAGCATGATTCTTCACTCCAGGGAACGCGTTCCAATGCTCCAGAGTCCAATGGTGGTGAGCTTTACACCACTCCAGCCGACGCTTGGCATTGTGCATGATGATCTTAGGCTTGTGTGCGGCTGCTCGGCCATGGAAACTCATTTAATGAAGCTCCCGACAAACAGTTGTTGTGCTGACGTTGCTTCCAGAGGCAGTTTGGAACTCGGTAGTGAGTGTTGCAACCGAGGACAGACGATTTTTACGCGCTACGCGCTTCAGCAATCGGCGGTCCCGTTTTGTGAGCTTGTGTGGCCTACCACTTTGCAGCTGAGCTGTTGTTGCTCCGAGACGTTTCCACTTCACAATAACAGCACTTACAGTTGACCGGGGCAGCTCTAGCAGGGCAGAAATTTGACGAACTAACTTGTTGGAAAGGTGGCATCCTATGACGGTGCCACGTTGAAAGTCACTGAGCTCTTCAGTACGGCCCATTCAACTGCCAATGTTTGTCTATGGAGACTGCATGGCTGTGTGCTTGATTTTATATATACCTGTCAGCAATGGGTGTGGCTAAAATAGACGAATCCACTAATTGGAAGGGGTGTTCACATACTTTTGGTCATGTAGTGTATGTACACAAGAGATTCTCCCATTCCTATCCTCTTCCCTTCTGTTCCTTTACTTAATGTTGGCATTTCTAAATTATTCCTTCCCTTTCCCTCCTTACCCTATGTAAGCATAATAAATATATGCTTATAAAGGGGTCACATGATCACATCTATTTACATAAGTACTGCACAATTTGCTTAAACAATAGTACACATATGGTATATGGATAGGTGAATTTAGAATGCTTTTTTCAATAACTGGTATGGCTCTTCCCAACCCGCCCCCTACCCAACCCTCCCCCCGACCCAACCCCACACGCCTCCCTCCCCCCCCGCCCCCCACATCAGTGAAGGCATCAGCAGACTGTTCTGGACTCCTGTAAATTATGCACTTTGTCATACCTTGACATGTACGACAGAGGCATTACGGCAGATCTTGAGTTTTACGGGAGAGTTTCTTACTCTGCACATGTTTCTTACTCTGCACAATTAGTGTTCAACAGGTTGTTGTATATTGTGGTTATTTGAAATTTTCATCCGATAAAATATTTTTATGGTATGCAAAAAAATACAGTTCAAAAAAATACAGACAGTCGCTTCCTACTGTTGGAATCATTGTAATTGCTTCAGCCTCTTCAGCCTGGTGTTGGTTTCGCGGTTAGGGTGCCGGCTTGGGATGCTAGGATCCTGGGTTCGAATCCCGGTAGATCGTCGAATTAACTCCAGGGGGGTTGACTCAGCCTGTCATCCTTCCGAGGTCGGCAAATTGAGTACCAGCTTGCTGGGATTAATGTGCCAGTGTGTGCCCTGGTTTCGAATAGGTACACCGTATCCCTGCGTGTCATAAGAAGCGACGAAAGGGTTGGCGTGAGGAAGGGCATCCGACCATAAAAACATTGCCTCAAAAAGGGAACCATGGTGATTGTGATGGGGCCTGCAAGGCTAACCCCCTGCTCCAGCAAGGAAAATGGCCTTAAAAAGGCTTTTTTCCTTTTTTTGTGATCTCTCGAGTTGGTACTTTAGTGATGTATTCTTGCGTCCTTTTCATGTTGGTTATGAAAACGTTTGAAATGAAAGTTATGGCTTTTAAAGGTTTATGACTTCACTCTATCGTAGCTTAACAGCACATCATTTTGTACACATTTGATGGGGAGGCCATTTTTTCCCATGCCATCCCTACATTTGGAGGGAGCACTGCCATACTCCATGATATAAAGCTCTTTCTAAACACTCACTGATGTACCCAATATTATTGGGTGCACATGTCAATACTAACTCGCCCCCGCCCCCCCGCTCCCCCCCCCGCCCCCGCTCTGGAAGTACGGGCCACGACTTGGACTCAGAATCGACTTATCTATGGTTTAAGACATTCTTCTTCTGCTTCTTCTCCTTGTCTTCCCTTTAAAAGGGGTAAGGTCCAACGCTACCAAGCATCTGCGCTGCCTCATCCACAATACTCCTCCACTTCCCCCTCTCCTCAGCCATCTCTTCTTCACTTTTAAGACATTCCATTGCATTAATGAATTTTTTTTGCAAAAAGTGTGATATTTTCTGAAATAAGTTGTGTAATTGTTAATTTAAAACAAACAGCAGCAAGTTTCCACTTAATGTCATGGATGCGTTTCGAGATAGATGACATATTCCCATAGACGTCCTGTCTATGCAATCTATGTCCTATGTCCTGTATAATGTCCTGTATATATGTCCTGGACATATGTCTATGTCCTGTATAATGGGGTGGGGGCGGGGGGAGATGCAATCCCAGGACACTTTAACCTCACTTAACTACATATTAGAGACGAATATTAAACAAATCGATAAATAACAATTGAAATACACAAATGAGCAATTAAATGTACAGTTACAGGAGTACTAACCAAAATGTAGGCCACGATTGCTTGACAGAACAGAGGTGTGTGTGGAGTGCAGAGGATACAGGGAGGGACAGACAGGCATTTGTGTCTCAGATGACTGATTACAACAAAAAAACAATGTTTTTTGCAATGTTGCTTTGAATGTTGTTGCAAAATGTTTTTGTTTTTTTTTTTCTTTTTTTTTCTTCAAAATGTTTTGCTGTTGTTTTGCAAAATGTTTTTTGCAGAATGTTTTTGCAAAAAAAAACAATGTTTGTTGTTTTGTATGACTGAATACTTTGTGGGCTGGGAAGGCAAAGGGGAGGTAAGCCAGGAGCGATACAGCTTACCACTCGCGTTTGGGTGACCCTAGAATCGATAAATCTCCAATCAGGCGATAAAATGGGAAGTGTGGCAAATGGGAGGTAAGCCAGGAGCGATACAGCTTACCACTCGCGTTTGGGTGACCCTAGAATCGATAAATCTCCAATCAGGCGATAAAATGGGAAGTGTGGCAAATCAGGAGTGGAGAAGTCGTCAACGACGTGACGTGCAATGGTAAGATCAGGGCACCGGGGAAATATCAATATGTGTATGAAATGAATCTTGTGTTGATAAAACCGAGAAAGCTATTCCCAGCTGCAAATGTAGGTGGACAAACATTGAGTGCTCATATTGTATTACAATAAGTGTCAGGTGTTCATTGTTATTGACTAATATGCTATGAGCCAGTGCTGACATTGATTCTATATGTAATGTGGAGGAATACCTTTTGTTACTGTGCAGATTATTCTTATCCCTCCCCTCTCCGGTTTTCATGTGCGAAAACTTTAAAATGAATGTTCTCTGCAATTGTTGGTCCGATTGACACGAAATTTTCAACAAAGTATTGGCTAGACCTGTATAAATTTTTTTTTACTGCTAATTACGATGTTAATAGGTCAGGTTATATGGATGCCATCTTGGAAAAACCTTGAAAGTTTGCCCCTATATATCTCCGAAACGGCTCAATGGAGGGAATTTAAATCATGGCTCATTTGAAAGAACTCTGCGTTGGGACCAAAAAATGTATTAATTTAGGAGATTAAAAGTGCTAATGTAATGACATTACAATCTTACTATAATTCACCAAATGTCTGTCTCTGTCTGTCTGTCTGTCCGTCCGTCCTTTCGAAGGTACCGCAAAAACGGCTGAACCGATCGCAACGATATTTTGGGTGGGTAATCCTGGGATCCCCTGGAGTAAAATAGGCTCTATTGTTTTTCCAATTTCAGCTTTGGCCTCCAGCATTTTCAGGTTTGGACTCCCGCATAACGTTATTTTCCTGGGTGCTGCACAAACGGCTGCACCGATCGCTGCACGGCTGCACCGATCGGACTCGGTGACCTCAGACAAAGACCTTTTATAAGGACATGGGTTGAATCCCCGCTTGAGAGAATGCCAACCCACTCCCGCCATCACGGTCGTCTCTCCAACTCACAATCCCACGAGATATGCGGAAAGGACGAGATATGCGGAAAGGACGACCAAAAACCAATTATCTTATTTTTGATTCATATATAAACATCATTAAAAGTAAATAATGACCTCGGCCAAAGTTCAAACGACGTGAGTTTAAACTCTACATGAGAGAATTGCACATAGCTATTTGGGCGATGTATACACCAACAGATCGCTGTCTCCATCGATCTTGCCAAGGCCGTAACACCTATCGGCTCAAAATCCTTTTAACTGTTGACTTGGTAGTTTTTACAATGAAGGAAACATTAACAATGTTGTTAAAAGTTTATTTTGTGATTATTAATTTGTGATTGGAGTTATGTTGTTTGGAATGAAAAAATAGATATCGAGTTCAAGTAAATGACTTTTTTTTTTTTTTTTTTGTATACATAATCGAGGCTCATGAAAGAGCTAACATTTATCACACAAACAAATCAAATAGACAAACAAACAAAGTATATAAAAAGGGGAGCGGTAGACAAGATGGGGAGAGAAGGGGAAGCACATAAACACAACATTTGTGAGGCACATCTGGAATGTGTGGGAGGTGGAGGGCTTGGGGGGAGGCGGCGTGGGAAGGGGGGGGGGTGGGAGAAGTATAAACACAAGGACACCTAGGACTTCCAGGAAAGAATTTGGTATTTCAAAAAAGAGGATTTGGGGTGAAATTAGCAGGGGTAGAAAACATCAAGGTTTTGGATGGGGGAAGATAAGAGATGGTGGTGAACAGCTGTTTTAAAGACCTGGAGGGAGGAGTGGGATTGAAGGGAGTGGGGGAGTTTGTTCCAGAGGTGGGAGAAAAGAGGAATGAAAGAGTGAAGGTGAGCAGAGAGTCTTGATTTTGGCAGTTTAACCATAAGAGGGTTGCAGGCAGATCTTGTGCGACCTTTAGGAATATTTGGGGGACAGCCCAGAGAGAGCTGGAGGAGCAAGGCCGGAGAGGAGTCGGTAGAAGACAGAAAGACCACCAACCTGCCTGCGGTGAGTAAGTGAAAGGCCCTCGGAGGTAGCTTCACCTCGGGAGATTCCAATGATTCTGAACGCTTTGGTTTCAACAGCGTGAAGACGAGCTAGGGGTGAGGCAGGCGCACCAGCCCAGAGGGGAGAGCAGTATTCCATTGAGCTGTGGATGAAAGCCTTGTATGTTGTGAGGAGCTCAGGTGTGCCAAGGAAGGACTTCGCATGAAGGAGGTGCGTGATGCCGTGATGCCGTGATGGTTTCTACCTTCTAAACGTGAACTTCGCGGATCGCCATATGCAGATTCTCCACGGACCCACGATCGATGTTTCTCTATGTGAACGTACCCGTTTGTTTGCGAACAGGTACGTTTTTCATAGAAGTCCTTCACGAACTTGCTGTCCATGTCTGACGTGCGACTGAAGGTGCTACAGGAATGTGGAATTTATTGGTTTCATGCTTTCGCATTCGCCGTTTCTGCATTGCCTGTTTGCTTCTGGCCTCCCACCCGCTCATAGCACGGGTATCTCAGTAGTATTTAATAATGCAATGAATAGTCAGGGGGAAGGAAACAAGGAAGCGAGCAATAACAACAATGTACAACTAAAAAAAAAAAAAATCCATACACATCACCGAGATAGTTGCATCACTTCCTGTCTCAAATGCATGGCCTGAGAGGTGCCAGCACCTTGAAAACTGTGAAAAGAATACTCCAAACTGGCTGACTGGCTTGATGCTGCAAGCCATTCTCCATGGGTGCATTGTTGGTGTCCACCTGGTTGGGTTGCCATGGATACATAAAGGTTGCCATGGAAACATCAAATTGTCCATTTCATTAAGATTATAATTACAGCCTGGTGTTGGCTTAGCGGTTCGGGTGCCAGCTTGGGATCGTCGGATCCTGGGTTCGAATCCCGGTCGATCACTGAATTGACGCCAGGGGGGTTGACTCAGCCTGTCATCCTTCTGAGGTCGGCAAATTGAGTACCAGTTTACTGGTAATTCTCTGTGTGTTGCAAGAGGCGACTAACAGGGTTGGTGGCAGGAAGGGCATCCGGCCGTAAAACATTGTTTCAAAATGGGGACCACGGTGCCCAAAAAAGGCCAACCCAAGGGGTGCCAATTTGATTCATACAGTTACATGAAGAAGTAAATGCATTTTATTTGCCAGATGTAGAGAGCCCCTTTATATGAACTTTTCTGGAGCATTACTTGGTTCAACCTCAGAACACAAAGGTAGTCCAGCATGGACATGAGATTTTTTGAATGTCCCTTATTTTGAATAGTTTGGAATTTTCTACAAGCTATGGAATGCCCCTTATTTTCTATGCTTTGCCACATGGCACATACCCTTATATAAAGGGACCTTTTCTATGCCCCTGGCATTCTCCCCAAGAATGTCCCTTCTTTTCTATAGTTTGCCACATGGCACATCCCATGTTAAGGGGCCTTTTCTATGCCCCTGTCATTTTTCACAAAATACATATACGAACAAAATGCATTTTTTCATCGTACAATACTTTATTAAAGACAATATAAAAGACTTGAAAAAGTAAGGGGAAAATATTCAACCTAGACGGGATTCAAATCCACAATTCTAAGCTTGGGAGTCTGCTTTATCCATTAGGCCATTGGGCCAGCACGTTAGATGTGTATAATAATATTTTGAAGAGTTATAAAGTGTGTATATATATTTATATATTTATTAATGTATACACTATCGGTCAAAAGTTTTTGAACACCTCAATTTTATCAGTTTTATATTGAAATTTATGCAGTTTAATGTCCAGTGAATAACCTGAAAGGGTACAAAGGAAAGCAGTAAACTGCACGAGGTTAAAAAAAAGTTTAGGTTAGGAAACGGGAAAATAATGTAAATTGCACAGTTATATTGTAAAAAAAGGCCTTCTTCAGGGAACAAGTAATGGGTTAACAACTTACAGCTGTTCTGCAGCAATGTAAGTAAATTAAGCCTTGAAAGTTGATGCAAACAATTCCTACAGGTGTCTCAACGTCTGCTGATTACTGATTACAAACCCCCTGTCTGCATAAAAGCAGTATTGGAACAGACCGTTATGACACCCTCTGAAGCATTATTTGGACAATATTGCACTGCAGGAAGTAGTACATTGGAAACTGGAGGAAACTGACAGGAAGAGGTCTGGCAGACCCAAAGCCACAACAGAA
Source organism: Myxine glutinosa (assembly GCF_964187855.1). Taxonomy (NCBI): domain Eukaryota; kingdom Metazoa; phylum Chordata; class Myxini; order Myxiniformes; family Myxinidae; genus Myxine; species Myxine glutinosa. Next base: position 37,287,428 of record NC_136261.1, read on the forward strand.
TCAGAAGACAAGTTTCTGAGAGTCAACAGCTGGCTTGATAGGCGGCTCACAGGGCAACAGCTTAACACTGGTCGAAGTAAGCAAGTCTCGGTTTCAACTGTGAAGAGAAGAGTTTGAGCTGCAGGTTTGACAGGTCGAGTGGCAGTAAGAAAGCCATTGCTAATATGGCAAAATAAGAAAAAGAGGCTTGCCTGGGCCATGAAGCACCGTCGGTGGACTACTGAAGATTGGAAGAAGGTCTTAGATGAATCAAAATTTGAAATCTTTGGTTCATCACGCAGGTTTTTTGTACGCCGTCGAGTAGGCAAACGGATGGTTCCTTAGTGTGTGACACCAACTGTCAAACATGGAGGAGGAAGCGTGATGGTGGGGCTCTTTTGCTGGATCCAGAGTCGGCGACTTGCACAGAGTGACTGGCACCCTGAACCAAAAGGGCTACCACAGCATTTTGCAGCGCCATGGAATACCCTCTGGTATACGCCTAGTTGGTCAGGGGTTTATCCTACAGCAAGATAATGACCCTAAACACTCCTCCAGGCTATGTCAAAACTACCTTCGAGGAAAAGAACAAGACGTAGGCTTCAAGTCATGGAATGGCCAGCACGCAGCACAGTCTCCAGACTTAAACACCATCGAGCTGGTTTGGGATGAACTGGACAGAAGGGTGAAAGCAAATCAACCGACAAGTGCAACACATTTGTGGGAACTTCTGCAACAGTGTTTGTGAAGAACTTCCCAAACAATATTTGATTTCCATTGTAGAAAGAATGCCACGAGTGTGTTCGGTGGTTATATCTGCAAAAGGTGGCTACTTTGCCGAGTCAAAAATTTAAATTAAATTTTGTTAAACAAAATGATTCCACGATTTCTTTTTTTTAAATCTCCAATTGTTTATTTGTTCTATGCTTAATTTCAGAGTACATTGGGACATTAAACTGCATAAATTTCAATAAAAACTGGAAAAATTGAGGCGTTCTAAAACTTTTGACCGGTAGTGTATATATTTATACATATTTAATTTTAAAGCAAAAACGATAGCACTTAGGTGGAATTTGTTTTGAAAGCCATTAACTAAACATATTGGGCGATGTATATTCCAAGTTGCAGCTCGTTTCAATGTATCGTCCTTGAGATATGAGCGCCAACACATTTTGGGCAGACGGACGGACGGACAGACACCAACCTGATTTCGAGGGTGTTTTAAATATAACTGAAGAATGCAAAAGTGGACGTTGCTGAAATTTGGAATATATTACCTCAATGTACAAAGCATTTACTTCTGAAATTTCCTGCCAATTTCGTCCAGTGGAAGCCAAGAAACGCATTTTCAGTCCCCATGTTAAAGCTGCATACAGAAAAACGAACCCTTATATATATATATAGGGAGGGGTGCTTTGCGCCTCCCTTTAATTTATGGGCTCAATAGACTAACTCGCATGGAAGCATTCTTTGTAATACGTGATATATACTTCTCCCATCTGAGATTAGGAGAGATATCAAGACCAAGTAGGCAAAGGTGTGATGCTTTCAGCAAGATCAAAGGACCCATGTACACAGGAGAAAAAGACTTGTCTCTAGAACAAGACAGGGACAGCAATTTGGTATTCTTGGCATTGAAAGTTACCATCCAATCATGACCCAACTTCAACATGTTCTCCAAATCATTTATCCAATCGTGACCCAACTTCAACATCTTCCCCAAAATCATTTATCCAATCGTGACGGAACTTCAACTAGTTGTGACAGTTGTGACACAACTTCAACATGTTTTCCAAATCATTTATCCAGTCGTGACCCAACTTCAACATGTTTTCCAAATCATTTATCCAATCGTGACCCAACTTCAACATGTTCTCCAAATCATTTATCCAGTCGTGACCCAACTTCAACATGTTCTCCAAATCATTTATCCAATCGTGACCCAACTTCAACATGTTCTCCAAATCATTTTTTAGTGAGCCACAAATCTCACGATGAGAAGTGTTACTTGAATTAGGTGATACACAGTAGAGTGTGGAATCATTGGCATACGTGGTGACCTGGGATGTACCTTTATCGGACAAGGCATTAATATATATATATATATATATATATATATATATATATATATATATATACTATATATATAATATATATATATGTATATATATATATATATATATATATATATATATATAATATATATATATGTATATATATATATATATATATATATATATATAATATATATATGTATATATATATATATATATATATATATATATAATATGTATATATATATATATATATATATATATATAATATATATATGTATATATATATATATATATATATATATATAATATATATATGATATATATATATATATAATATATATATGTATATATATATATATATATATATATATATATATATATATATATATTATATATATATATATATATATATATGTATATGTATATATATATATATATGTATATATATATATATATATATATATATATATTATATATATATATATATATCTATATATATATATATATATATATATATATATATATATATATATATATATATATATATATATATATATGTATATATATATATATAATATATATATATATATATCTATATATATATATATATATATGTATATATATATATATATATATATAATATATATATATATATATATATATATATATATATATATATATATATATATATATATATATATATATATTGTTGCGGTTTTGCGAATAGAGGATAACCCCCCTCGTAGGTAGTTACACCACAACATGTAGCCTCGCTTTAGTTGTTATTTCTTATTAAATGTAAGCATAGTCTCCTTTCCAGTGTTGGTATGCGTTGAGCAGGCCAGTAAGTGTAGGCTTCGGTGCTCCTTGGGCTGAAAGACCACGTGCTGGGGCCTAGAACAAGTCTGGCAGGCCCGAAGGAGGAGCTGCAGGGGAGTGGCTGGTAAGCGGCGAGCAGCCAATCGGAGCTCAAGGGGAGTGGCTAACAACA